>NC_051154.1:212988093-213102329 GCF_013339745.2 Dermacentor silvarum
CGTTTCTTACCACTGCAGTCGTTTTGCAGCAATAGATGTTATGGGCTCTTGACTAGCTTGGATGTCTTTGGAGTCAGCGGCGGCAGCGGTGTCAATCTTAAATACGCTCAAACATACCATATTGACACGTATACATGTTTATCTTTCACCGGTGGCCGCTTTCCACCGGCTAACAAATGTTAAACGTTATCGCTCGGCGCAGGACCCGCCTGCATCGGAAGCTTCTCGAACGTTATCGATGCTTCTATCCATCGTCTGTGGTCACCGGCGCCCATGTAATCTGATTGTATGAGTGACGCGAACTGTCTAGAACTTTCTGGAAGATACGCGGGCACCATGGATTAATCTGGAACTTTCGATTACTCACGTATAAAAGCCGACGAGTTTCGCCGCAGATCAGTTTTCGACGATCGCAGACTGTGTTCGCCGCTATCGTTGTGCTTCGAGTGTAGCTTTCTTTTGTGGGCACAGGCTTCACCCAATAAAGAATCAGTTTCGTCATACACAGTTTTATGAGTGTTTTCTTCAGCGTCACAACTACGTGACAATATGTTTCTTGCTTCTTTTTTTTCCAATTCGCATGGAGGATATATCTCAATTCGGTCTGTTAAAGTGGATAACCTAGTGGATTACCTGAAGAGACGTGCATTACTTCCACGACAAATCGCAATGTCCAGGTAGCTAGTTAGGAGATGTACTGATTAACGTCGTAAATTATTCACTTTAGCAAGCATTTTTCAATTGTAATGTTGAAGCTGAGCAATAACGGAGTAATGCCTGCTTAACAGAAATCCAAAGATTATAGTGCTACTTTCGATATATCCGTCCCCAAAATATGCTAAAATATGCATCAGCGTTCCAATTAAGATCGTCCCCAAATGCTTGACGCAAGCTTTTGGTAAACTGTCAGCCGGAGCGCCAATAAATTTCGTGGCACAGGTTAAGGCCGGATATCTCAAAACTGGTAGGCTGACAATTTCTGCTAAGCAGTTACGATTTGACTATTGCTCTTCTTCAATATCGCCATTGCATCATGAGCCCTAAAGGGAATAATAGAAAACTTAATTAGTGAACACTTTTTATTAGCCACCTGGACATCACGATTAATTTTGAAGGTAATTTCTACCTCTTTCAAAAGTGTGTCCAAAATAAAAGCGTAAGTGAAATAGATTTTTTAAATTATCTTCGAACTGAACAAAAAAAATTATAATTGTGTATGCATACCAATGTATAATTGGACCGGTTTATATAAAGATATAAAGGCGAATGAAATGAAAATAGAAGACCCGGAGCTGTGGGCATTGAATTTTTTTTTTCTTGTTTTTTTTTTATGGATATGATATAAGGAGATGTTGACGCATAAATAAGGCGCCGGCTACTCCTTAGCTCTTGAATGGGTCTAACTTACAACGTACAGGGTTCAACATACAAGAATACATGTCAAATAACCTTCTCATACAAGCAACGTTTGCACAGCAACACGACAACGTAAAAAAAAAGAAAAAAAACTTAGGTACATACAATGAAGAAGTTCAATCACTCCACGGCACTGCAGAAGAAAGTCTCAAGAATACAAGTAATAATGGCACTTTACAATACAGTCTCTAATCAGCGGGTGGTGCACACATCGTGTAACTGCATTATCACATATAGTCAGAACAGAATAATAAACATAACATAATCCGCAAACACATATACAGTAACATTGAAATAAAAGGAACATTATAAGCGTTAATAACGGCCAACAATGCCGCTCTCTTCGAGAAATGTTGTTAACGCTTTTAGAGCGCTCTTTTGCAAGGCCGTTGTTGACCAAGGGCCCAAAAGTTTCCTTAAACTGAAAGGTCTGCGGTCTAATGCCATTAAAGTTGATTTAAGTCGGCGTCTTGGTGTGTCGTGATGTGGGCAATCTAAAAGGAGGTGATATATATCCTCATCTACAAATCCACAATCACATTCGGGGCTTTCCGCACGGCCAATTCTATGTAAGAAATGTTTTGTGTAGGCAGTGCCTAGCCTTAATCGATGAACAAGGGTTTCCATATTTCTGTCTAATGACAATGGAAATTTTAGTTCAATAAGCGGATCGATATGGTATAAATCAGAGCTCTTCGAATTTTGGTCAAACCATGTTTTTCTACACATTTTGAAAGACTGTTGCCCTTATAATGCAGCGTAATTCATTTTTTATATTGGCAGCGAAATCACATCATCTTTGAGGTGTGCTTGTCGTGCTGCTTCATCGGCTGCTGTGTTGCCAGGAATGTTACAATGTCCAGGTATCCACTGGAATCTTATTTCATGCTTCTCTTGGCTTGTATCTTGTATGAAGTTTATAGTTATGAAGAAGTGCTGATAGTGTCCGCTTTTTGTTTGTCCAAACAAACCCCATGTTTAAATAACCATACATTTTCATACATTTTTCTTAGCACTGTTCCTCTTTCATTTGATCCGCGCTTACTATAGAGTGCCTACTGGAAAATCACTACTATTGGTGAGCCGTGCACATTTATAGTTATCGCTCTTACATGCTTACGTGCCAAAAAGTATTAATCACCCTGTAGTAATTAGAATGACTGCGTAAGGGTGCGCGCTAAACGTGTCATTAAGGCCCAACTGCAAGGAACAAGTTACCGAGAGATTTTCGGCGCCGGCACCGGCCGGCGTCACGCGGTGTCGGCCGGCTTTCGTGCTTTGCTATAGCCACATCGGGCGTACGTCGTCGCTGTGATCGGACATGGGCAGGCTTCGGCGTCGAGGGAGCGGTGCTCCCTGCCTCGCATGGTTCTTGACGACGCTGGCCGACGCCGCCTGAGGCCGAAAATCCGTCGGAAACTTGTCCCTTGTGGTTGGGGCTTTAGTCAACCCAGGTGATTTTCCCCTCACCCTTCTCCCAGTAAATGTTTGTCGAATGTCTGCTTTTCTGGTTAACCTCTTTGCCTTTCACATCTCATCTCTCTCTCTCTCTGACCCCTTCTCTCTCGCAGGTGATAGCGCAAGCTATTGTTGTTACTCCTTCGCACTTTGAACGAAACTGCGAATTTCTTATGGTAGAGACACCACCGAGGCTCGGAAGCAAAACGCTCCTCATACTACAAGCTTTTGTTCTACATATTAACAATACCTAACTGTAAGGCTAATGCTTCCTCCCCCTCATTTCTTTCTGTTTATTCCTTGACACCCTTCCCCTCGCGTAGGGTAGCAAACCGGGCGCGTGTCTGCTTGACCTGCCTGCCTTTCATCTCTCTTCCTCCTCCTACTTAACAGAACCCTGCTCTCCTGAGATCAGAATGGCCTGGCTGATGGTTCTGCTAAGTATTTCTCAAAATAGACGCCAACAGACAAGAGGAGGACATTCATAACTATTTTAAAGGAAAGTGGATCTGTACTTAATTTCCCACTGGTCCTTATGTGGCGCGTTTCGAGTTTTTATAGCACACACATAGGGCTAACCGGTAGAAACTTTATTTAAAACGAACGCCCACTTGGTATCTATACAAGAAGTAGAGGTACCAATATTAAACGTTTTGAGCCCAAGTCGGCAGTATTTTGCGATTATAGCTGTATTTCACTAGATAATTTGAATTTATTATTGTATAATGCTTGCTATTTACTCAAAGAAAGGCGTTACTTGGCTCGAGACTACATGCGGAAGGGCCCTTGCAACGAACGGCCCCACTGTACAGTACTACATTATTATAGCCGCCATCTCACAAAGCAATACGTAGCCTAAACCCACACCAACACAACGCAGGCCTACATCAACTAACCTATAGCCCCAAGTTTTTAACCTTTGCAGCAGTGACGCAGCCAGAATGTTAGTTCGCGATATTAGGCCATCGCCGCCAGTGGCGCCGATGCGGTGTGTGTGCTAACCGCGGCCCGGCCTCGAGGCAGTGGCGGGCGAGCATCCTCCAGGCCAACAAAAGGCTCGCGCTGTATACGGCAACGCTTACCGAGCAATGGTAGTGGCCGACGTGCGCACACACGCCTCGTTCGCGCGCCACACTCACCCGATACGAGCGTCGTGACGTGGGCCAGTACCAGTAACGTGACACAGTGCCGCCTCCTCATGCTGATGGCGATCTGCGCCTCTTCCTCCGGGAGTGCGGAATTCCTGCGTGAGAGGAGTCGTACTTCGTCTTAACACACGCGCACACTGAGATTTGTACTACACACTTTACTTTTCTTTATTGCTGACTTTTTTTTATCTCTCTCTCTCTCTGTCTCTCTCGCTCGCGCGCGGCACGGCTGCTTACTTCGGGCCGCTTGCTGGCCGGCGCAGCCGGAAGCGGCCACGAAAAAGCGCGCTCGCCTCGCGGACGCTCTCAAATGGGCTGCTTCCATAAGGTTGTTATGTGTTTGTTTGTTTTTTCGCCTTTTCTGTATTTTTTTGTTTCTTTTTTAATGCGTGCCCTTTATTTAGTACGGCGCACAAAGCTTCGCCGCACAGGGCTCAAGCAACCTTATACGTGCTCTTTATTTAACTTCGTCCAGAAGCATTCCTGCAGAACGTAATGCCCGTGAACGAGCAGGAGTAATACGGAGGTTTCAGAAACACTGTTTACTTTGCAAGTCCGTCAACGAGTACACGGTTTCGTATGACAACGTAAAATGACCTCGCGAATGCTTTTGTCGCAAGTTTAACTGTTCGGAAAGCTACGCTAGCGCAGTTTTTACCTTTCTTTCTTTTTGTGAGCCGTAGACTGTCGCCGTCAATAGCTGGTTCCTCCAAGAAAAATGCTCACTTTATCTGTATTTTTTGCAATATGGTGCCAAAATAAATCGTAGCTCTGTATGGGGTTTGATTTAGAGGGCTACGGCGCCTTCTCGAGGCATGTACTCTAGCAGCGAGGTTTCGAAATATGAGGCAGTGTAAGAACAACTAGGCCTACAGGCAGGGAGTACAACCAGAAAAATAAGCAGGTTTGAACGGACGCTCAAGAGCAACAATTTAATCAGTTCAGGCTTCCAATGTATTCTTTCAGAATATCATTTTTATTCTTTCAACAGAAAAAAAAAGTTTGCTATTACAAAAGAAAATGACGATCAAATTTCCTTCCTTTCCTTAATTTGGTACCACAGCCTTGGCGCAAGTACATGATCGTGACGTCATAGATTTCAAAGTTTCTTTTTTCTTTTTTTTTCGTATTTGGAGCGTTTTTGGTCAGGAAGGGTTATTGAAACGTGCCACCTTGAATTCTTGGTTCCTTTAGAATGTAATGCAGTCATTCTCTTACGTTTAAGCAATTAGCTAGACCTAAGCAGACTTTTTGAAAATAAGTACGTCAAGGCGAGCTGATGCAGGAACCTCAGGTTGGTGACTCCACCCGTGTTTTCTCTCTCTCTCTCTCTCTCTCTCTCTCTCTCTCTATATTTCTGGATTACAAACAGCCAGCTCATAGTGTATAAGTGATGATTTCGCTACTGTCAGAAGCGTGTTAAACTCAAACAACATCACTTAATATTTCGCTCTAATGTGTCATTGAAGAGACTGCGCAATATGCTAAATATATATTTAGTTTTATATAAACTTCGTCGCAAGTAATCAGTTAGAAAAAGCAGCGTCTTACCCAGTCTTTTACTCTAACAGACAACTTCAAACAGAGACAATTCACAATAATATACGCGTATTCGCTTCTATGGATAAAAACATCTATTATGCTGGTTCATCCAGTTTCTTTTTGTTTTCTTTTGTTTGTTTTTATCTCGCTACCCTCGAAACATGACTCAAACAAACAGAACTCATTGCCTTCTCGGGAGGATGAAAATGACAAGCGGTGAAAGCGCGTCATACAGAAATTTAAAAGTCGGATTGCAAAGTGCATAATCACAACCGTCGCTGCCTTCTTTCTGTCTTCCCTTTTTTTTTTTTTTTGGCCTTCATCTGTCTCACTACATTTTCCTTTACAATTCAGTTCCTAAAATTGTGCTAAGGACCCTCATCTTCAAAGGCAATAAAAGTGGCACCGTTTGCACATACGTGGCCAGAGAGCCGGACAAGTTGAATGCGCCAGTTTCCTGCATGTACCAGACACGGCTGCAATTTAGGTTCCCGCGTGTGTGATTAGCACGCAGGCAGCGAGCCGAGGAGTCGAGAATGCACCGTTGTGGGCAATTCCCTTTGCCCTCGATACACCATTAAGCACGTGGAACGTCCGAAGAACTCCGCATGAAAGAAGAGCGCCACTATTGTCGGCCGGAGGCCCTTCTTCTTTACTTTACTCTCTTCTTTTTTCTTGTGTTAACTCTTCTGTTTTTCTAAGGCTACTTTGGAGAATTACTTATACGTGCCGCCAGCTTTCTTCATTTCTTCGTTTTTTTTTTAATTTATTTTTGTTTTTTTTTTTGTTTTTTTCCCCATCCCGCGATGCTGCCTCTAACATCTTATGCAAACAGGACAGACGTGCACGCGTGCGCGTGGCCGAAGCCCAGCTGCTGCCCCGTTTGGGCAATGTTTTTCAACTGCCGAGGGAAGAAACGAAGAAAATGAATAAATGGGAAAGAGGGAGAGAAGTTTCGTTTGTGTCCATTGCCGTGGGGCGCGGACAGCAACGCTGGGCGTCATTTTTCTGCTTCGGCTAGCAGACCCCTGAGCCGTGACGGCTGAGCATCGTTCGTATTTCCGGCTCTCAAAACTATTTTCACCGCCCCGACGAAACCCGCCGGCAAGCGGCCGCGTGGCAGCATCCCATGCCGCAAGTGTCTCTGCCCGCGACGCCATGTCTGACTCTTTTTTTTTTTTTTTTCTCCTTCTCCTACTATGACAAACTGCTCGCCGAGGCCTACCGTTGCATGACGTCGCCGCCGTTGGCCCGCACACCACCAGCGCCCACACGCGTGAAAGCTGATACTGTAGTGGACAGTATCTACAGCGCTGCAGAGTAACCTGGGGGAGCTGCAGCCCCGGTTCTCACCTCTCACAGCACCGGAGGTGCTCTCTCACTTCAAGGCGTTTTCGTAAGCCTGCATAAACAAGGGGTATAGAATGAAGAGCTGGTGTTTACGATAAAATAAGTTAATATTTTTTCTCGTATTCTTTCGAACACCTCTATTTCTGCAGCGGCTCGCACCCTGGATGGCGAGCTGAGCCAGTGGTTTTTCGCGTTTTCTCCATGTTTTTCCTCTGCTTTTATATACATACATATATATATATATATATATATATATATATATATATATATATATATATCTGAGCGAACCAAGCAAAAAAAGATAACAAGAATTTCGACAGCATTAATTTTTTTTTCTTTTTTTTTTCTTTTTTTAATGAGTGCGACGAGCGCTTCCGCGAATACCGCTGCGCGAGGCATGCATTGGAACCATTTTCTCGAGTGATCAGTTCCAAGCGGGCTCTGAATTTTCACAACCTTCAGGGATATTTTGACGACGCACCGCTGGCGCAATAGGAGTTATGCCCGCTGGCGTAGCCAATGAGCGTCCGCCGAAAGTGATGTGCCCGACAGTGATTGACGCAGAATGCGACACCTTGCCTCACGGCCCCAGTGAATCGCGATGGATGCGCTCGAATTACTGGAAAGAAAGCAAACGCGTGGTTTAAGTGGTAGGAAACTTCGTGACCTTATTTTGTGGCATTTGCATGTGTTAATCGTACTATCTCATCTGTCCAAGACGATCACATCTCCTTGGCTACGCTGAGCCAGCGGAGACACTTGTTTGCACAGTAACGTTGTGTTGAATTTACGTGGTATCGCTTCCCATCACTACATGCAACGGCGGCACCACCTCTCATGGAAAAGGCTCATTAAACGACTCGGTCAAAAATGTGACCTTGCTGCGAAAGTTGATTGGAAACAAAGCAGCAATAAGTGGAACGCTAGTAAGTGTAACGTTACAATAAAAACGCAGGTGACTCATATATGTGGTTGTAATGCGAGCATTCGGAGACCGAGAATGCCGTCAACCAAGGCGAATAAATCCGGCGTGACGCTAGCAACCTGCTGGCTCGGGCTGCTACCAGAAAACATGACAAAAGGTGCGGGGCTGCGGCTTGCGCGCGTGGGGACGAAGAGCGTGCGTGCGCACGTGCAATGGCCATCGGGTTGTATACGATTCGGAGTGCTGCAAGTGTTGTGTGGTGCTGCTTTCTAGGAGAAGCGGCTGGTATACACGCATAGGAGCAGAGTCGGCCCCCCTCCTGACCATCTTCCTCCGTGTTTTCGGCCATTCTGCAACTTCTTAATGGTCCCCGACATATCGCTATGCGCGGCCGGTTTATCGGCAGCGTGAAAACGTGGCTCACTAATAATCTCGGGGCCGGACGTTTTCGTCGTCGCTCGCTGCCCACTTCCCAGGTAAACAACTCCATCTTCCGTCATCGTTATCCTCGCACCGGGGCTTCGCGCGGCTACCGCGTGCGCGACCGTCGACGACGCTCGGCTTGCCGCGAGAGAAGCTGCTCGTGGCTGCACGCTCGCATGACGGCGGTACGTACACATCGGCGGGGTTTCTTTCCTGCCTCCTCCTCAGCGCTGCGTTTTGCTTTCCGCACGCTGAAGGTCGGAGCTCGGCGGTTTAAATATGAGAAAAGAAAAGGCACAACGAGGGAGAACTTCGTCCGCAAAGGAGGCTTCCGTCGGCTTCCGCGCCCGAGACGGTCATTCGCGCGCCAAAGAAAAACCACGAATCACGCCGAGCGAGTTGTGGGCGCCGGCGGAAAAAGCGAGCACACGCCGCGGCCGATGGGAGCCCGTGTCCACGCGGCGTGTCTGGCGCGGCCGCCGTCCAGTGCGTCGTCGTGCTCGCGTGCTCTGGGAGATTTCGGTGAATGACTGGAAGGGAAGCTGCGCGCCCCCACTTGCTGACCCGCGGCCGTTCCTCCTTCCGGCCCGCGGCGTCACGGCGCGAGACCCGACATTCCGATCGCTTCGTCATGTACGTTTCTGAACGTGTGCGCGCATGTCCGCTGATTTGTACGCACGTATTTGTCCAAAGCCTGCGAATAGTTTTAGGCGTGTAATACCCCTGACACACGGGCACTCTAAAGTCCTTTAGGTAAGGGGACATCTACCGGAAAGGCGTTCAAGCGCAGTGACACACGACAAAGGAGTACCTACCTCCCGGCAAAGTACCTTTGCGGGAAAGAAGATCGGGCATCTACTTTTCGAGCGGAAAGGTGTACTCGCATACAGCGTGCACAACTCATCACAAAAAGGAAAGCTGGCACAAAACTTTCGGTGCCCCATAAGTATTTTTTTTAACTTGCGAAAATGTTTAAATGGAGACTGTACAGTCAACGCCATACATACGCAGCTTTTTAAAAAAATTTCTCTCGTGTTGCTTTAACAAGCAGCGCTTTTTTTATTATTTTTTTTTCGGCGTTCATCTAAGGAACCACCTAAAGAAGTTAGTGCAGTGCCGTGTGTCATCGGCGCAACACCTTTCTGCAGAGGGTCCTTCGGAGTAACAAAAGGGGTTTTTGCCCGGGTGTCAGGGGTATAAGACTGGTAGAACGGTAGAGTACGAAAATAACGACTTCTATAGTGTTTTTTACTAGTCATCTGGCGTCAATTCTGTGCTTAGTTTCGCGCTGTGTTCGGCGCCTTCCGCCTGCGTCAATTCCGACACAGCTTACAAGACCTCAGCGTTAACCGAGTGTCGCAGTGCTCGAACATTTTCGATGGGGCGAACTGTCTTTGTACATCATTATTACCGCTACAAAGCCTCAATCAGGTCCTCACAAGATCCGTAAGTGGCACGTTCGTCTGCCGGCCATTCTATGACAGAAATAATAAGCGTGAATAAGCGTTAATAATAGGCGGTAAAGCAATGTTACATCCCAGCAGGAGGGGCTAGCTGGCACTTGCAACCGTAACAACGTTTATAACGCACGCAGACGCCAATTAGAGGCGTTACGCGAACTCCAGGGTGCTTTTGTCGTTCTCCGAGCAAGTATACGGAGTTCCCTTGCAACGTCCGTTCTTCGGGCAGAGGAATTATAACCGTCTGGCTGCTTTTGTGGGTGGACCGAGAAGCCTTGTCGGCAGAGCCGCTACCGTCGATGCCCCATTGAGCCGGAAGTCATTCAAAGAATGATATCGGCCCTTTTTCCGCAACTTGATGAGGCGTTTCTCTGTTTTCGGACGCCGAATGCATGCGCACGAGTGTGCAGTGTGACGTTATGAACATTGGAGGATCTAAATAGCTACTCTCGCGCCGCAAAACACGGCCCATTTCCTTGCTGGCCATAATAACTGACATAATTCACAGCAGCCCGGAGGAATGCAAATTAATTGCAGTCCTCCGTGCTGATGCTGTCGCTTGAGGCTTCGAAAGAGGCTTGACGCTGTCGAAAGAGCCGCAGGACAGATTAAGGTTTTACCCCTAGTGTATAATTTAATGGTATACAGTCTTGATGACCGGTTATCAGTCGCGCAAATTTAACTTGACTTCTCTGTGCCAGCAGGCAGGCTAAGCATGATGGTCAGAAATCCGTGTAAAGTGGCGAATATGCGTTCTCATAGAGTCGACAGTTGCTTGCCTTGGAATCAGGATAATCTCTGACGATGGCAATTATCGGTGAAGTTGGGGCACAGCGAGGTAATAAGTGCTTCGGGATCAACGCTGTATAATCTCCAAATCGCAAATATTGGTCTTGGATGTTTTTATAACACTGGCAGACTCACATACGAATGCCAGGAATAGTGCCCGCTGCAGCATGGATTATACAGATGCACCGTGTTCTCCCAGAGATGAATTTTAATGCCCGAACAATGGTAGAAAGTCTCTTCAAATAGACGCAATGGGGGCTTCCGGGCAGCGGCGACACCAAGAAAGCGATGCGTCATAGCATAACAGGTGTGCCGGTGACTAGGACGGGCTGCGATGACATAGGCTTGCGTATGAAGGCAAGTATCATGCACTTTTCAGTAGGCACTCTGAGTCATTGTGCTAGACAGTAGATAGGACGCCGTCAGTGATGGTGCCCACCGAATACTTCTACGCACTTTATAGAACGATGCACTGCATCGGCCCAAAGGCAAATACCCTCGTCGTATATTGATAGATGAACTCTATCACGTAACTATTCAAGTCCAACGAGAGTGATATCGAACAATGTACGGCTCAACACACTACCCTGCGGAATGCCACAGTATAGGTGTATACAGCGTTGAATTTGGACCCTCCTCATTCTTCACGAAGGACAGCCTCTTGGTTAAATAGTGTCGCATTTGCAACATCCGACCACTAATTCCAAGGGGGAGGAGGAGGAGAGAAAGAGACAAAGCTGAGGTCAAGACAGCTACTATACGCCGTTCCTCGCAGAAAGGTGGGGCTTCCGTCATTTAACAAGCTAAAAGTCTCTAGTGAGCTTATAGGATAGCTTTATGGGAGACATTGCGTATGCGCCTTCGGCGTCAAGAAAAATTCCTATAGATATGCCTTGGGGACCTAAGCTGATGTTGCTGAGGACGTTGCAAGTGGTGCCGTGTACGCAGTTGTGTGCCTTTCAGTGTACGTGAAGAGGATATTTACACGCCAGTTACGCCTCTCAAAGAGTATCCTCACCAGACTTCGCACACAAAACGCCTTTCACGGGCAGCATGAGTGGCGACCATGGCATTGGAATGAGATGTTTCGTGAGCGAATCAGTCCGATCAAGAGACGCCGATGGTGTTATGGAAAGTTTTACGTGGTCTAGTAATTAGTATGGCTGTTATATGAACCTACAAGGAAAGCCTTATACATGATGGAGCTACAGAAGAGTTAGGGTACCAACAATAAATCACCTTGGTGTTCGTCCTTTCGAAATAGAAACAATTGCTTGGAGCTATGGAGTAACGCATCATTACAGGGATATTGTCTAAAAGCTTTAACACCTTGCTTTAATGAGAGTGATATTGTACCTACGTGTTAACATTTACCATGTTATCATGTTATTGGGTGTTCTTTTTCCATTAATTTTGTGTTATTGGATTGACTTGTTTCCATAGTTGCTTAACGTCTAATAGTAGATAACTTCAGATCGCGCCACATTGTTGCAATTATTATTAATATTTTGACTGTTTTAGCACGTTTGTGAAATGGTTTATTGACGGAGCGTTTTTCATGCCATCTAATGTCATCATGCTTCGATCACTGAACAGTTTATTGCGTGTGAAGAAGCCGGCAATACAATTTCATCCGAACGAACTTTAAAAAACAGTTAGGTGCGAGATGCCCTGCAGCCGTAGCAGGAATGCAAGTGTTGGTAGCTGAGATATTATAGATCGGGAATCGCCGGTCTATGATATGCCGTACTGCCACACTGAGATCTCAAAAAAAGGAAAAGAAAGAAAACGACGCTCTTTGTCAGAAAATAATTCTTCGTCATATAATAGGACCACATTACTGAGTTCAAACGTGGGAGGGACTCAAAAAAAGGTCGTGGCGCTGTAGAGATCGATGTTGTATGCGAACAAGGAACATTTGAGGTGCAAAAATAACCTGCGCAGCGACTTTTTTTTTTTCCTCCGGTTTATTTGGTTCTGTAGCACCTGCCCATTGATCGCACTCTCGTAATACTTCAGAGATAACGATCGCCGCACGTAGAGCTTGTCACTGCACATGTGAGGGCATATTGCACGCGTTATACCGCGTGAACTTAGTCGTAAAACTGCACTACCTTTTGGGCTTATCGTGCCATGTGTTTTTCTTTTTTTTTAACGCCTAAGCTGCCTTTGACATCTGCGAAAGCACATTCTTGGCAACTTGGCACCAGAATGTTTTTGCACCAGATAATTGACCTTGAATATTGTTTCAGCGCCCCTAAATGTATCAAACATTCTTTTCCGCCAATTTCCGGGTGTACAAACTAGCACGCCAGCTTTCTTCGTGGCTCTCAATTTACGCGCTGCGTAGTGGTCACGCCGCTGGGCCACGGTTCGTTCGTTCGAAGCTAAATGGCTGACGAAGTCGTCCCAAGAGGGCGGCGTGCTGCCTCTGGTGGTGAAAAGCTGTTCGTAATAAACAAGTGTGCGGTTTAAGCGGAACCGTTAAATGTGGGCTGGTTTGTAAATAGCGCTTGTTCGCTCGTTTGCAAACGTGGTGCGAGTACTCAGAATGGTGTTGTTGGTGTAAGTTTAGTCTCCTCTTTTTTTTTTTCTTTTTTTTTCAGTTGGACGCGAGGGAGGCAATTTTGTGGTGGATGTGGGGGAGGTCAAAATGGTGTAGGGTGTGTTGGTGTGACACCCTATATGCTTTAGTACGTATGTTCTTGTCGATAACTTTTGTAGGCGTTCTATATAAAAAATTTAAATTTTGGGGTGTTACGTGCCAAAACCACCATCTGATTATGAGGCACGCCGTAGTGGGGGACTCCGGATTAATTTGGACCACCTGGGGTTCTTTAACGTGCACCTAAATCTAAGTACAGGGATGTTTTCTGCATTTCACGCCATCGAAATGCGGCCGCCGTGGCCGGGATTCGGCGCTCTGTTTGCTCTTGCGTATAAATAATGATGAGGTTTTGGAGTGTGTTGAAGAAGTTGGTTGCATCAAACATTTAATAAATTTATTGATAAGCTAATACTCACCAAGGACGAGTGGCGTGTATTTGAGCAGAGCATCTTCGATTTTTCGCAGCCTGTATGCTTGTTAGTGGCAGGTAAAGAATCTTGTTGAAAACGCGACTTTACACCAGCGCTTCTAGCACTTTCCAGACTTCGTATTTCCTGGGTGTTGTGGGCATCTATTACGTGCTTCCTCCTCATCACCCGTGTGTGACCATCATCATCGTGGACTGCGCTGGGTCTTTTAGCATAGTCTCTCGGGCCGAGTAAAGGTTATCCAAAGTGCTGCCTCACAGTATGCATCCTTTTCAATGGTGCATCAAAGTATTTGCTATAAACTGAGAATACCAGTAAATAAGCTGCTATTTCAAAAATTCGGACACAAGGTCACTCGAAATGAAGCGTTCGCGACGCTCTATGAAACACACTCAAAGTATGGGTGGTCAGTGCTTAAGCTATGCGGTATATGGACTACTGGCTGAAAGGTGTTGAACTATCGCAGAACGTTACACTCCATCTAGTACAGTCAATTCACGGAAAAACGCTGGAGAGTCAAGCTCTTTCTTCAGACCCTTCCAGGAAATGTTCAGATAGCGCTTAACAAAAACTAACGCCTTACTTCCAGTGAAAATAAACTGAACTGCATAAACTTTTAGGTTAGCTTTCACCGGCCTGGGCATTCATTGGTGTTTCTTAGTTTTTGCCAACATCCGTTGCTGTCTGTACACTAAGCAACAACGAGGCATCGATGAGAATCGCCTGGGTCAGTCCCGGGAAGAAGAGAAACGAACTCGACAGGAGGGCCCCATCCCACGATCGGCATCCCTCCAACCCAAACGCAACGCATACACACGCACACGCTCTGCGACAAGCGGCGCCGTTCCTTTCTTTCTTTCTTTCTTTCTTTCTTTCTTTCTTTCTTTCTTTCTTTCTTTCTTTTCTTTTCTTTTCTTTTCTTTCTTCGTTTTCTTTCTTTCTGTTTTTGCGTGCCATGCCGCATTTGCCTCGCGTTTCATGTGGACGACAGAGACGCCCGTTCGGGGAGACAACGGACGTTTCTGCAAGTCGAACGCACGTCCGTTACCTTGATAGATGGGCCCTTCACTAATTCCCGATGCAAAGCGTTTTCCCAGGCGGGAGCGCCTCGCTTTGCCAAAGCCGCACTCGGAGGAGCAAAGTGAGTGCGTGCGTGCGTGTGGTATGTGCAAGGGCACGCGTGTGATTGGAAACGGCTGCCGTGCGCACACATGCGCGCGCGAGAGCGCCTCCTAGGATGAGTCGGCGGCTCATTTGTTTCTCTTGTTCGTTTGTTTTTCGGGGCTCCCCCGTGCCGGGAACAATAAGAGAGGAGCAGCATGCGCTCGTCCCGCCTGTCCTCCACCCCCCTCCCCTCCCCTTCCCAAGTCGTCCTCCCTTTCCTCGTCCCAACGCAGGCGTCCAGTGGTGGCACGGCCGCCTTCTAACAAGGGCCAGGTCGATCTTCCGGTCTCGGGGTCGCCAGCGTTCCAAGCAAGCAGTAGCACAAAGCAAAGCGCGTACAAAGCACGGCGACGGGCGGCGCTGCCCAGAGACGTGCGTGCTCATGCACGCGTGTCGTTTCGGCGCGGCATATTTCTCGCGTCCAATATAAGGCGAAGTGGAAAGAGGAGGGAGGGACGTGGCTAGGCTTGGCCAGGATTAAAGGAGCGGCGGGGAGAGAGACGGAAGGAAGAGAAACTCAAGTTTACGCTGCCGTTACATGTCCCAAATGTCCTTCCCAGAGTATGTCGCATACGGGCGCGCGTAATCGCCTACAATGCACCAATAACGTATACAGAGTGACCTTGTTCTTGTCTGTGCTCGTGGGAAAAATTAGCAGCCATGCCCGCGTCTTGGCACTGGAAAAATTCCTCAGGGTTGCTGAGTAAGAAAATAAATAAACACTGTCCGTTTCCGTGTTCCCCTGCACGAAAGAAAAATCCTCATCGGGGTGCGTCCGACTATAGTCGAGCAACAGTTATAATTATGTGGTGACCTGAAGGTCGGTTTGCGCTGGGAGAAAGGCTCTTTAATGAACACTGGAAAGGTTTCCCTGGTGGCACGCCTATATCATGCTAGCTCGGGTGATTCCTGCGATAAATGGAATGATACACGCATGACATGCGACAGGTGCATTAACGCACACAAAGCACACAACATCCACAATCAAAGCCTGTCATTCAGACTAATGTCTAGCAGAAAAGTTAAAGCTGCCTTCGCATAGCGAGGGACGCACAGTTGGCACTATTCCTGGTCCAAGTGCATTTCCTGGCTTAAACTGCAATCCCCAAGGAAGTACATTAAGTGCAGAGTTTATCATGGTCCTTCGGAGTGCAGAGAAGCTGCACTGGCAGTCGAGCGACGTAGTTTATGCAACAAGCAGGAATATCAGCAAAGTAAAAAGCCGTAGATAGCCCCCCCCCCCCCCCCCTAGCTTCTGGTTTAATAGTAAATACAAAAATTTAAGTCGATTTAATTTACGCCTTCTTTTTAAAGCTGTGATTTAGTCACATTTCATAAGCTGTTAAACATATGCATTGCGGTCGTACTCAAAAACAACTAAAACGGACGGCGTTCCTCTGTATTTTTTCAGGGGCAGAATGCGGATCCTATACGTACAATACCCGCATATTCCAGCTTTGGCCTGCCGAAAGGTGTACATGCCATTTCTTTTGAAATTGCACGTGCGCATTTAAGCCTGTGGCGTGATAAACAGAGAATGCAAAAAGCAGAACAAGTGTTGTCAATGTGGGCATTCCCGCTTAAATTATTCGTAAATTATACGCCAAGATACATAAATTTGTAACCTCTTTCAATCAGTCGCCACCAACAGACTACAAAAATTCAATCGTACGCGTTTTCCTAGTCATTCGAAGAGAGACCAATTACTCACAATTTATCTTCATGCCTCATTCATTGCTCCAAACATTCTCGTTCCTTTAACTTCCCTAAAAATATTGCACTCATCGGTGAAGAGTCAGATTTGAACTAATTTATTTATCACACCCGCTATGTCACCGCAAGGTATCACGAAGAGTAGGGGTTCAAGAACACTGCCCTGAGGTGCACCAGAATTAACCGGGAGTGCCTCAGACTTTTAGTTCATTTAACTTTCGGTTAAGTAGGAATATACCCAACAAATCAAAAGGTTTGGTAGCCCACTCGATTCTATTTTGTAAATAAGGTTATTGTGAGAGACAAGGTCAATCCTAATATAAAGTTTGCGGGACTGTGAGGAATGAATTGCTCATTAAAGTGGCTGACTTTTCCATATGCGACCACTGCCGCTAGATCATCGAGCAATTCCTCTGCCACTGCACCCGCTTCAACGTCCGACGCCAGCCTCTTCGAAGCTCGAGCGCTGTCAGCCTCTTCGAGAACCTGTAAGCGTGGCTTCAGCCATCATCAACGCAGAAACCTACGCACACAAAGCTGCCAGCTATTTTCTTAACCATTTATTTGTGTCGTTTTAATAAAAATTTTCCATTGCGGGTAGCGCCGTTGTCCGCCTACTTCTCTTGCGCGTTCTGTTTGGCGCCTATGACAGCGTGATCCTCTGCGTACGTTTGTTTTCTTAAATATTATTGCTCGGAAAGAACACCCGTGAGCACGAAATGCGAGAAAAGAGGGAAAGAAAGCGTGCGACTTCGAAGACTGCTGAGGAAATCATTTTAAAGATATCCAGCTTAGTGCAGCTATAAAGACCATTTTCACGGAGATCCCGTGGGCGCCGCCGTGTTTGATCCCGTGGTGACGCGTCCATTGCTTGCCTCAGCTGCCTCCCTTGCCTCCGTGTTTACAATGGATGTGCATGACGCCGCTGCGTCCTATCAAACCTCTGTTTCGGCGGATATCGTAGACGGTGACTGAGTAGACGACACGAAACTTTGGCCACAGCTTCAGAGGGCATGTAAGCCATCCAGAGTTCATTACGCCTTGTGCAAACTGCGCGAGCAGCGTGTACGGTGCTTGTACTCCAAAATGTATTCCAAGCTATAGAAACTTTCCGCTCATACATTAAATCAGGATGAGTGTATTTTGCTCTTCGTTCTCTATTGGGTAAGCACTTAGAAGAAGCGGCTTGTCGTGTTTCTGACCCAGTGACATTCTTCAGTGCGGTCACTATTTGATTGGTCATTTTCAGCCTAATCGCTTACGGGTGTGCTCAGTTGCGACATATTTGTTCTTGCTGCGCACTAAGCTTGGAACGTGCATCTTCTGTACTTGGTAATAGATTGTAGCAAAGACGTATTATCGCTAGTCACTCGCTTACTGTGTGGACCGTCACGAAACGTCCAGTTTCGAACGTGCGTGCTCTGTCGGTGTAGTCGCCGTCAAGTGCGCTCATTCCCTTATTATTGATACGTTGGTGATAGAGGGGGCGTACGTTTCCGTGTGAGTTGGGGTGAATGTGTCTTTAGATAACGAGCGAGAACCTTACTATATACGCCAGGAAGCGGTGCTACTCGCTATGTCTCAATTTAGCGAGCAATACTCACTCTTGCCGACGATCCGTGGTCCTAAATTATTTCTTTGGAGGTTAGCGGTACAACTCTGGCAATGAGTAATTTTTTTTTCTCTTTTTTTATCTACGCTCGAGGAAGGTCGTGCATCGCGAAGGGCCGGTAAAACAGGCAGTCCTTATGTAGCAGCGGTCCGTGAACTTGGCCACACAGATTCATTCCATTCCTTAATATGTCAATCTTTGCAGCCAAAGGCAGCACACGTCTTCCGTCTAGCGTTCCACATTTTGCAGCACGAATAGAGTACGATGCTTTAGCGAACACCCAATTGCCCTTCCAATAGCCGATCGCACATTTGCAGGGCAGAAGCGGTAATGGTTTCGTATTCGTGCACTTTCGCTGAGGCAACGCGCGGCGCGCCGCAGAGAGCGCCATCTCGTTCCTCTAGAGCAAACTGCTCCGCGAAAAGGGTCTATACCTTCTCACCACACTTCGTTTTTCATAGCTTTATCTAAAGAAACGGCAGTGCAGTAAAGAGTGGCAGGCTCGATACGCGCGCTCAGCCATTTCCCATGCTTATAGCCGATCGACGCTCTAAAAGGTATACACGATACAATCAGCTCCTCGGTAAATCTTTCGCTCTTTCGTGCATAGTTTTAAGAAAGGCAAAGGGGCATACTGCGTGCGTGATTAGTCAGAGGATGACAGGAGCGGCACAGCGAGATTGTGTGCAGCGGCGCACGTCCACTTGCGCCATCGAGAGGCGGGCCCGACCTGCATCGGCCGTGCGGACCCGTTCTCCAGCCAATTAGTTGCGCTACTCGCCTGATTAAGAAAAATGAAGTAAGAAATAAATTGCTCGGAGGACATGTTTGCTATCGCCTGGTTGATCTAAAGTGTGTATACAGCGTCGGTGGGCCCGACAAGAGCGGTTAGTTTAATGCGGCCGGCTTCGCCAGTTCGCTTTCGGTACCGCTTTTGCGCGCCTTTATCGTCACTGGAGCTTTCGCCTGCTTCCTCATGCGACGCGTTGGTTCACCTGCTCGTTTAAGAGGCCTCTCCTTTCTTACGCTCGCTTGCGCACTCAGACTCGCGGTTTGTCTCAGGCGACCAGCTCACCGACATCGCCAATCACGCATGCCATTTGTGGTACTGATTAGGAGGAAATCCAAATATCGACTATGCATCGTTATAGTATCAGTGCTTTCAGTTGCTGCTCTGTCTCTGCAAGATTTTCATGTGTTTTACATAACAATATCGATAAACTATTGTCCCAATTTCTGTGTATAAATATTTATATACTGTTGGATAAAAGGCAATAAAATAAAAAAGATAGCCTGTATATACATAGTTAAGCCTGTTTTATGTAACGTCGCTTATATCATATATTTTTAACGGTTTTATAGTGAAGTCCCACAATCGGTTCATATATTTCGATCCTTTGTGCTAAGTACGCCTGTACTAAGATAAGTTAGTTGTTTCTGGGCACATTAGTAAGCATTCATTCATTCATTCATTCATTCATTCATTCATTCATTCATTCATTCATTCATTCATTCATTATAAAACTTCAAAACATAAGCAAAAGAAATAAAGGTAGGCTGTCAACTTCTTCCGGTAAAAGAGGAGCGCCTTTTATGATGTGCAGCTTTGTCGACCATTGATGAATCAGGCCGGTTTATAGACAGGTCTCTATGCTCCTATTTTAAGGCCTCTTTTGCGAGACGACATCTACCTTAGGCATGTCACGTTGGATAGTGTTAGCTAACTTTCAAGGCAACTACTGGCCATGCGCAAGTGACAATGCTTCTCGCCCAGACGACTAAGCAAGCAACACCAAGGGACGAATTCACAAAGCTTCTCATTCGTAAGTGCTCTTTGCCTTTGGCCAGCCGCCTTCGCTAACGGTAAGTTCAGCATCAGAATTGGCTGGAATTTTCTCTTACGAACAACTCTAGCGTATAAGGTTTTTTTCTGAATACGGACCCAGATTTTTTTTATGCTTGTCCTGCATCACCGCAACGATGTAACTTCTTTTTTTGTTTTTTTCTATACAGAGAAATAATGAGGTGGATGCCAACGTTTCAGGTGGGTGCCAAATCTGCTGTTCAAGTGGCTCGCAGTTGGTTTATAAACCCCATTAACCACGCAAAGGCAAACAAATTCCGTAAAAATTAAAAATGAACATTCTGTATATAGAAGCTGCAATGCGCTTTGTCCTCTATCTACCTTCCGACATCCCCCCCCCCCCCTCCCTCCGCCCTACTCTCCTTTCTTTACCGTCCTTTTTCTTCATTCCACGAAGGCGACGCACGAATACCATGCGATCAGTATTAAATGCTCTATTGTGCAGCACAAAACGAAAAAATAATTACTTTGAATTGGGTGCTAAGCGCAGAGAACACTAGTTCTCTCCTGAATATGACTTTTTTGCAGATGACTGTATGTTATATTGTAATATTTGTTTCCAACAGTGACCGGCTAGGCGTTCAGTCCGGCCTGAATGCAGTGAACATGTAGTATGCCTCTCGACTAATGGCACTGACCTCTTTGAAAGACAATCTCCTTTAAGCATGGTACTTATACTAAATACTGCATAATATCCGCATCCTGCACGTTAAACAACAGTATACCATGGAACCTACTGATACCTGTAAATTCTTCGTTAATCATTTGCACCCTGATTTAACACGGATCTATCCCAATCACCGCCCATTTGCAGCAGCAGCTATCTTTCTGTATGTATAACGGTTGCAGCTATATTTTGGTTCCTGATTTATTAGTTACAGCTGCCACCCCACTCCTCCTTACCTCTTCCTCTTACTTTTTCTCAGCGATTTTTTTTTTCATTTGTTCTCGCTTTGTTTGTTTGTTTGTTTTCACGTGCGCGTATTTAGTTTAAACTTGAATCCCTTCAGGGGAGGAAAAGGTGTTGTAGCTACCATTTGCGATGATTTGAAATTTTCTCAAGCCTAAGCCATTGCACAACAACAGCGTTTATGCGATTGCAGGATTATTGCATTCGACATTTTCCGAAGGCACCTGTATTTTCATAGAACAAACAAAAAATAAAACAATTTACGAGCGTAAAAACTGCCACATCTTCTTCATCGCGAAGCCTGCAGGACCGTATTCTGTCGTCGTTCAACGAGGTCATAGCCATCATGCGAACGGGGTTGAAATGTGTATAGCCGTTCGCGCGTATATACATATAACAGGTCTACACGCAGGCACACGCTCAAAGACAATCGGGCGCAGGCAGCCCCGCGATGGTTTCCCGAAGCCCATATTTCTGTCTCTCGCTCTCGCCCGAGAGATAGCACGGCCGAGTCTCAACTTTACCTGCATTTTTATACTCAAGGCCAGGATTCGTGGCATTACATTCAGCTGCAATGCTAGAAGAAAACACAATGACAACAGTGACGGAGTTGCAACTAAACATATCAAAACTAAGAAAGAGAGAGAGAAGAGAAAACAGGACAACATGGAGGAGGAGGAGGAGAAAAGAACGAGGAGACGCATAGTGGCGACTACATTAAACGCACGGCCGGAGCGCAACCGCACGCAGAGGTACTACTCCGGGACAGCAACGCAGGGGCCGCTATTTGGGCTAGAACGCGCCGCCGAACATGTTCCGACGGCGGCGCATGCGACGCGCCCACGTACGTATAGGACCGCACAGAGGCTTCTGTTGGGGCGAGCGCACCTGAATGAGGCGCTGTTTTCGGAATCCCCCTGGCGAGACGAACAGGTCGCGTCGGGTAACGTCTTCGCTCCAGAACGCACGGCCGGAAACATGCGCGCAGAGCCACTGGCAAGGCCCGCGCGCGGCCCGCCGGCATCTCCCCCCCGCCCCCCTCCAGCCGCCCACGCGCTACGGTCGTCGCCGAGCGTTATTCGTTTGTGCACTTGGAGCGTCATGTGCAGTCGCGCGGCAGATCCGGCTCGACGATTCCGCGCCACTGTCTCTCAGACCCGCCAAGTACGGCACTTGTCAACGCCGCCAAGGCGCGTCAGCGCGAGTACACAGGGGACACTCGGCGTAAGCAGACATTCTCTTTCCTTCTTGCTCTATAGAAAGCAGGGGACCGTTACCGACCCACGCGGCTCAAATACCCTACGCGCTCAGTTACAACACTCGCGCAATGGCACCCCTGACAGACAAACCGTCAAAAGGAGAACGTTGAAGTAACAAGGACTGTAAGATGGGCTTCGCACACCGCAGAGGTAGGGGACAAGAAGAGCTAAATTTCACCACGTGTAGCCGTGCCTGTTGGCAATGCTTCCTATTTTCTTTCTCTTTCCTTTTCTTTAAATTTTATCCTAGCGCTGACGTCAGGAAAACTTGAACGCCTTTATTTAGGCCGAGCATATTGCGGAGAAGAGGGGTGAAGAATACGAGCTCCTGTCCATGTCCACAATATAATATATTGACAATATTTACGAGAATTGGAGCGAACAAGCCAATAAGATCACTTGCGTTGTGACCTAGCACCGTCAAACACGGCGTCCGGGCAAGCGGAGCTAGAACGCCAACACCCCGGAGAAGTCGCCCTGACCGCTGCTGGTCATGGCGACTTCTTCGCATCCGAAATACACGCGTGTTAGGAACCCCGAGATTGAATTATTCGCGAGCCCGCTCATGCCATCTGCATATTATTCGTCCAACTCGTGTCCTCGCGAGGACAAGCACCCTCTATATTTCTTGAGCGTCCGGCACTGACCTCGGCACGTCTCTCGCTCGCGATATTCGCTAGCTTCGTACCGTGCCCACACACTTCCTGAATGCCCGCAACGGTCTTTTTTCGACACTGATCCTTCGGTCGCCGATATACCCTCGTCTACGCAACCCGGAAGAGAATCAGCTATAACAATTGGCCTCATTAAAACTTTACGACTGGTGAGCCACGTTCTCGGCCACCGCCGACCTGAGCCCGGTCCTGCTGTCCTTGTGGGCAGTGGAAGTGCAACTCCGTGCAGCGTCCAGCACGATATCGCATCCTGCGTACGGAAGCGCATCGAACGCGATGCTATACGTACACAAGACCGAGGAGACTCGCACACAGTTCCGGCGCAGGAGGGCATATCACACGGGCTAATTGCGCTCGTGCTTTCTGCGGGGCGCGAACATGCGGGCCATGCACGAGAGAGCCCGCGGAACTCAGTCAAGGACAGCGCTGAGCAGAACACGCTGCCTTAGTGAACCGGGCAATCCCGCACACAGCATCTCCCCCACCCCTTTCCCGCGCTTAGGGGGGCAGTGGCGGCGAAATGGTGCCTCCTCCTCTTACGCAAGCAAGCGCCGCTCGTGAGCGCCATAAATTACGCGGCCGTGACGCGAGCAAGCGGTAATGGCGGCGCCCCCCTTTTAATGGCACAATGCTCTACGGCCGTTCGGCCGACGGGCCACGTAAAAGTGCATCCGCGCTCTTGGATATTTCGTGGCTGCGCCGCGTAAACACAAACTAAGCCGGCGCGCGCGCATATTCGGAAGCGGCCGGTAGCGGTTGTAATTGCGCCCGCGCTCCGCCAGCGTTGTTTTTAATAAGGGAGCGTTTTATTCGAGAAATAGTGCCCAACGAGAGGCTCTGTATCTTCTTTCCGGCACACACTGCGTTTTGCGTTTTGTACGCGGAGCGTCACTGCCGGGAAACCGCCCCCGATGCTATGCGGGAAGTAGAACAGAAAATGTAAGGAGGGGGGCGTATTGTTGCGGATGGCTGGCTTGTGCGTTGCTTTTATACCTCCCGCTACTGGCAGCTTACCGGTAATTAATTGCCGTGATTCTTTCTTCGGAACTGAACCCCGTCCCTATTTGAGCCAAGGTCGTGGCGACGTTCCCGTTCTTCGCTCTTTCCGAGTGCGATTAGCCTAAAAATTCAGTTTTTGGGGTCTTTATGCCTAGCCGCCCCGCCTTCTTTCTTTCTTTCTTTCTTTCTTTCTTTCTTTCTTTCTTTCTTTCTTTCTTTTTTTCTTTTTTTTGTTTTCGTTCTGATTTACTCTTTACGACATGGCCTCAGAAAATACGCGACGTGTTACCCGCCAAAAAGCGTAAAATTGTTATGACCCCCTCCCCGTTCCCCGTACCTGACTTTTTACGATGCACGAGTTTTTGGATTTCGGTGAATGAAGAGCAATCGGCAGCGCTCGGGGCTCTATTCATAAAACAATATCGCTTGGTTGTCCTTAGCTGTAAACTGTGAGTGAGACATCAGGGCCCGTACTCATAGAAAGCTCTGACTCTATACAACTGTAAGAATCTCTTACGAACTGAATATATCATTAGCAAAGGCGGCTGGCCAATGGCAAAGACGAGTTAAAAACGAGATGCTTTGTGAACTCGGCCCCAGTTCTGTATCATATTTTAATGATCGAAGTAAGCGAGTTTGTTGGATCACAGATTTCAAGCGCAGCCACCGATTAGGTAGCAACTCAGAGTGTTTGAAGTGGGCTAATTAAAAATAAAAGAACTCTTAAGTTTTCTCAACTCCGGTGAGGGGTAGCAAGGCCGTAGTCTTGACGTGCGATGAAGTATTCATATACAGGGTTATCCACTGCAAGGAAAAACAGCCCATTAGTGTCTAAGCCAGTATGACTTCAACGTTTCGTTTACTTTATGAAAAAAAGCTATAGCTCACAAAAAACCTAGGGCAGATATTCATTAGTGAGGCTCTATCACAGACTGTATATAGGGTGTAGTACGTTAAACAGTCTAATATAAACAGTATGACGCAGATGTCTGTATATACAAGCCTCTGCGTCAAAATTAAACTGCTTACACGCTGGAATACTAATGAGGCGGAATGGTAATTTTCTGACGAAAACGTATATATCGATGCACTAGAGCTTTGATGCATTTAAATGTTTTTATTTATGTCAGCTGATGTCAGATGGTCCGGATTTTATTCATTATTACATCCGAGCAAGTGTCCCCTACACGAATAGCTTGTGTTGTTACTTTAGATCCCATTATCTCGACAGGTGGTCGGGCGCGGCACAAAAAGCCTATAATCCACTACTTATGAGCGATATCACTTGTGCGAAATACAGACGCTCATTTTGAACGGCGGGCTAACACAAAATTTTGTGTTAAACTGGCCAAGGCAGCTGCCGGGACACGGCAACTTCTAAGGGATGCTTGCTGCTAAGGCTCATTATCTTAAGCGTAGGTATTCAAGTGGCGACAATATTCGTGCCGAGACAGATCTCGCGGGGGAGGACGATCGACTACATGGAATGAAGACAACGTAGCGGCTACAAGGCAAGCTACCACTTTCGTGTTCTATGATATGCATCTAATAAGCGTGGAGAGCGGGAAGAGGAGAGGGCGGGAGGTGTTGTAGTTTAAGCCATCAATAAATTGAAGCACACAAGTTTTTCGGGAGTTGTAACGGAGCTGTACGCCCTGACGCATATAAAGCGCGATTTTCGGTCTTCAATTTGACTGCTTTGCTATACGCAGAAGCACAGCGCCATGACAGCACCGCGTCTCATAGTGCTTTCACGTGCCTATTACTCTCGTGACCTCTAGTTAGGCGAGCTCCTTTTTTCCTTCCACGCTTGAAACAATCTGTAAATGGACGCAATGCTGAAAGGAATAGTATGAAGCACACAAGCCCGCAATAAAAAAAAAATGATGCGGGCAATTAAATGCCGTAAAACTTAATGCGACGCGTATAAGCGTCTTTCTTGTCATCCTCTGCAACGTGTAATCTCATGCAATGTTTATGGTTATGCATTACAGCGTTCATGAGCTAAACCGAAACGCAAACAGCAGTTCATGCGAATGCACACTGCGAGACGCCGACACAAAGATATCGCGAGGACAAAGGCGATGTTCGATGCTTGTCGACGAAGGAATGGTAAGGAGAGGTATATGGCAGAGAAGTAAGACGCGAAAGGCTGTGGTAAGGTGTGACTATAACTCGCCCGTTTCATTCCTGCGTCTGTGGCTATATACAATAGAAACTGGCGCGCTCGAACGTGTTCTCACATGTGATGCGCCACTTGACGTGCGCGCCAATAGACTGAAAGACATAGTTGGCGTTAGCACAGGAGTAGCACTCGCGCTACTGTGGCCTAATGGATAATAAAGCATCGGCTTTTGTGCTCAGAGATTGAGGATCGAGCCCACCATCGGGCACCGGTTTATTTTATTTTCCGCGTGTGACAAATTGGGTCAGAAAGCCGCCACTGCCAGCAAAAGGCAGGGATGGTCCGCAAAGACACGTTTGCTTTAAAATGGGGACGCAAATTTTAACACAAGTTCGGTTCAGCAGGACAAGCAACGGACATCAAAATTTAGAGACGCACCTGTTCTGCTAATATACCTGTTACTAAATAGCGAGAACGGTCAGTTATATCTCGTCTACATGGCGAGCAAGCGACTTACAGCGTTCGAACGCGGAATTAACTATGTGCACCGCATGACTACTATATATGCATATTGCGCACAGCACGGTAATAAAGTATAAGTGCAAGACATTGAAGTATAGGTGCCGGACATCCGTTTATACGGCTAGTTGGTCTCAGGCTGACGGTGTAGCAAACCTCGCCGTACCTTTATCGGTGATATTAGCGACACCGACAGACGCCCCGAGTTGGAGCAATAAACCGACCACGGGAACTTTACTGCCTCCGCACTGCAGTGCAATGGGACGCGTCACTGATACGGCGGAGGACGCGTTGGCGGCGGCCCCGTTCGCTGCGCGCCGCTGCATGCAGAGAGCGCCGGGAAAAGACGCAATCACCCGCAACGAAAATGCTCGCTGATCGTAAAACGGTTGACCAGACATGAAGTGACACCCAGTAATCAACCCGAGCGCGCCTCCGGCGAGCTTCTTCCGGCTGGCAGAATTAGAGAAATGGAGTCTGGGGCAGTGCAAGGGGGAGGAGAGAGAGGAGGGGGCGTACAAATAGAGGGGGAAGTAACGATAAAAATAGAGCTCCGGTAGCAGCGTTTAGGATCCCGTCGTCCGAAGAGTCGGTCAGATAAATCACACCGCGGAGGTCGGCACACAAGCGCGCCCGGAACGGCGGCATGTGGTCAAGGTCAGCCCGCTCGCGTCTTGTGCCTCCCCGCGGTGAGAGAGATGCCCAAGGGGGGAGGGGGGGGGGGTTGCTTGCCCTCCACTGAACGCGCCCGTCGATATATACGGGCTCTCCAGTGCAATCTCCGTCGCGGGCCGTGTCAACCGCGCGTGTATTTACGCGAGCGCGCCAGCACTCCCGCAGCCGAGCGTGGCACTGTCGGTGAGTGAGTCGACGTAATGGCCGCTGCCTGGGCCGACCGGAGTGCACCGCTCGGCATCCGAGCTGCTTCTACACTACCACTCGGAGGCGGCGGCTCCCCCGGAGGCGTCGGCGCCTGTCCGTCACGTACCGACGGCTTGCCGTCGAGGCGCTGACTCGGGATGCCGTGTTTGCGCAGGGGCGCGCGCGAGCTGTGAGGAAGGAGGCCGTGGTGATTGCGCCCTCGGAAATACGGGCGCTCGGAGAACAAGGAGCTGGCCGCCTGTAAAGACAGGCGCCATCGCGAGTGCGAGCGACCAAACAAAAGGCTTCCCTTCCGCGAGGGGAACTCCTCGAGAGTACTAATTTGCTGACGGGTTGTAAGAAATGGGCCGATATGTCAATGGAGCTGCTTACCACGCGTGCTGGCAGATTGACGTGCAGTTTTATTTGGCCGGTATATGGAGCGCGATGCGATCGGCTCGGGGTGTGCGTGTGTGTTTGCCGTCAGCGGATCGGCGAGGAGTGAGATAGGAACCGCGCTCGACGAGAGCAAATAGAGGGAGGAGGTAACGAGTGGTGGCGCCTGGCGCTGCTATGACCGGTGTACGTGTGCCCCTTACAAGCTTCCCGTGAACTACAAGTGCAACAGATGTAGTAAAGCTAAACCAAGGCACTCGTGCAAGCAGGCGTCAGCGGTTAAGCTAGCTTTAAGCTTCCCCGTGATGCACACGCCAAGATGTTGATTCGCCTTGCCTTCTTTAGAATACCGTTATACCGGTACCATAATGGCAAAGCTGAATTTATGAACGCGCCAACTTACTTTAGCAATCATTATTTATTGTTTCTTTCTTGATATTTATTAAGCTGGATATTTTATAACTTGTCTGTCGTTTTATTTTTATTTTTTTTTTTTTCAATCTATTGAGCTTATGCAGCTAAACGCAAAGTGACATTTCTAGACAGACGACAAAAGTTATACCAGGCAGACAAAAATAGTTGTCGCAACGAACATAAGACGCCAATATACACGTAGACGTACTTTAGTTTTGAGATCCCTAGGAAAGGCGCATCGAGACGGCTACGTTCCTTCAGCGGGCCTACTCAACGCCATCATCATCGCATGACGTCGCTTTGAGGGCCTGTCTTTGAGAAAACGAAACCACCCCAAAACGGGGGGGGATCCGAGGACACCTAAACACTTCTTATGAGTTGTGAATGCGAAATCATTAATGTCCAATTGAACTCCGCTGAACGGTCCTTCGAGTTATGAACTCCTCGCGGGCAAGCGAGCGCGTTGAGGATGCTTGGCGCGTTTTGAGTTCGCCTTACCGAGGCGCAGTTAGAACGCAGGCAAGAGCTCGTGCGGACAAGGAACGCATGGATAACACAGGTTTCCTAGAGCGAAAGCGAGGGTGACGTGGCAGTCGCGGTGATGCCCTCTCCCCTCACGCAATACCGCCACAGCAGGTGTTCTCTTTCGCCCGCTCTTCTCCGTCGAGGCCCGAGCCAACAAGCGCGATGCCAGCGTTCCGAGCGCGCGAGGCGCGCTCGTGACGTGGCGTCGCAGCCAATGGGAAGTTTCGCTGCTGCGGCTTTTTCGTTCAATGGACCATATGACGCTTTCCCATCAAAAAAAAATCTAGGGCGAGTTGTGCGTCTCTTAACACTGTACTCCGTAATTAGCAAGGACATTTACGCCACTGAAAGCACAAGTGCGAATAAAAGTATAGAGATTAAATTTTGACGCCAAGATCCCTCTAATATGACTAGAACACCGCAATTTGTTGTGGGAATTATTTCTTTGTAAACATTTGTATAAACAGTCGCATAAAAAATGTGTATCTGTCTATGTCTGCATATATGTGTACATATGTATATTGACACGCGTACTTATTTATCCTTCTCTCGGGGACTGCATTTCACCCGCTAACAACTCAAAGCTGTCGCTCAGCGCAAGACGCGCCTGCATAATTTGGAACTTACTCGAAGGTTATCTTTGATTCTATCTGTTGCGTCTGTTGTCCTCGAACCTTGTGCAATCTGATTGTATGCGCGACGCGAATTGTGCATAGTACTTTCTGGAAGGCTCAGTGGCTATGGTGTTGGGCTGCTGAGCACGAGGTCGCGGGATCGAATCCCGGCCACGGCGGCCGCATTTCGATGGGGGCGAAATGGGAAAACACCCGTGTACTTAGATTTAGGTGCACGTTAAAGAACCCCAGGTGGTCAAAATTTCCGGAGTCCCCCACTACGGCGGGCCTCATAATCAGAACTGGTTTTGGCACGTAAAACCCCATAATTTAATTTTTAATTTTCCTTTCTGGAAGGCACGCGGCCCACCAGCGATTACGCTGGAACCTTCTACGAGTCGTGTATAAAAGCCGACGCGCTTGACAAACTTGCTTGACCCGCAGATCAGATTTCGATGATCGCCGACTGTGCTCGCCGCGATCGTAGTGCTGCTGTGTCACATGGTTTCGTGGGCACAGTTTCGTGAATAACAGTGTTGCTATACAGTGTTCGTCGCCGTCACTACAACGTGACAACATTATACGGTTTATTTGGCATAATTACGAGTTTGAAACTAGTTGTTTCACTAGCCACCAGGTGTGTACTTATTTCTTGTAGCTGCTATACTACATCTATGTTGACTATGGGCCTTCACTATGGGCCTCTGCCCTTGGCTACTGGCCGAACAGTGTGTGTACCAATTCATGTATAGATGACAAATAAATCAAATGAAAATGGAACGGCACGCCTTACAAAACTCTCTCGCACCATTTCTCTTTTTCTCTCTATTCCCTCTTGTTTTTATGGTATTTTTTTTTTTGCTATAATTCTGGCACAGTGCTTCTCATTGGTCGAACGGAAAAAGAACATTTAGCAATTCATTCGCAGAAAATCAGATCGAACCCTCGCTGGTGGCTGAGTGGCTATGACATTTTGCTGCTGAGCACGAGTTCGCGGGTTCGATTTCTCGCCGGGGCGGCCGCAGTTTCGATGGCGGAGCAATGCAAGAATGCTCGTGTAGCGTGCTCTGTGCGCACATTAATGAACGCCAGGGGGTCAAAATTCCGCAGCCCTCCCCTACGGCGTCCCTCACAACTCATTGTACAGTTTCTTGGCACTAAACCCGGTAATTTAAAAAAAAAATCTAACTGCCCGAAATTTACAGCTCTGGATAGTGATCGGTAATACAGTTGTCGCAATGTATTCACCCCTTTTTTATCCATCTTCATATATATATATATATATATATATATATATATATATATATATATATACGTTATCGTTATCCAATGCGTAATCGTGTTGCCAGGTTCGCCTGCATTTGTAGGCGCGGCTTCTTTCAAACTCCAAGACGTACATTTGGGACTGTTGCATGCTTCGAACCCGACAGTACAGAGCGATTATACGTCGCCGTTCTATAAAATTCGCGGATCAGGCGTTCCGCATGTCAGTTATTTTCTGTTCGCTTTTCAATTTATGCTGATGCGTTCGCTTTTACGACCGCTGAGGAGGCAACCGTTGTAGCATAAGCAGGTACCGGCGCTACTCCAGGAAAGGAGATCGGGGAGAGTGAGATGCACTCAGGCGAAACATATCGAAATAGTCGCGAACGCGCCTCAGTTAGCGACGACGTCAGTGTAGCACTGGCAAGGAACAGCGACCACATATGGAACTAGAACATGTAGGAAAACTTTGCATACTATAATTGTGCTTCGGCCGTAATGCAAGATCCATAGTCCCCTTCCCCCATTAATTTGTACTAGCTCGTATCGACAACTGACCAGTGTCAGAACAAATAATTTTACAATGTTGACCTCACAAGCCGTCGCAGCAGATAGCTACGAATTCACTGTTGCCACCCCCCACCCGGTGTAGGGTAGCAAACCGGATTTTTCCTCTGGTTAACCTCCCTGACTTTGCTTTGTTTCATTGCTCGCTCTCACTATTTGCGTTGATCTATTTCATGAGTGCTGGAAGTTAGGACCAGTTGGCACTCACGAATACCAGGAAGAGGAGCAGGAGTTTTGCTAGCTAAAGGCAGACATAGCCTTGCAGATACTGCCCACAATAGCTCCGTCGCTTATCAATTGAGGTATAGGACCTACAGCCCGTCAGAACATATACCAGGGAGGCTAACAGCAAAGGGGACCTTAAACCGGGGAGCAATGGCAATAAATATCGATGCGGTTTAGCGCATACACAGTGACAGAACACCGTTATGGGCTGCGCGGGCTTTCAATGTGCATCTAAAGCGGGCGATTCTGCGTATCTACCTTATCGGAATGCGGGCGCCGTGACCGAGGAATTGAACCCACGACCTCGTGCTCATCAGCCGAGCACCAAAGCCATATTCAGTCAGATTGGGCACAATGAAATACGCTCAAGAATAATGCACCAACCTTTTATTGTTTTCTCTCTCTCCTTTTGCGAAGTGTGTGCTGATGACTACTTTGTAAAGGCTCACTTACTAAGACAAACATCAGCCTCGTGCGAGAGAACCTTAAGAGGGATTTCTTTTTCTTGATCCTGACATTTTCTGTTAATTTTTCTATACTTCTCTGAGCACGTAATCGTCCGATATTTCCAAGAGATAAAAATATAAAGACGTCCATAACTAGTTCGATTAAGTTCATATCAGCGTCACGCAGGTTAGCTCAGGTATCCAACACAAACCTCGATTTTGAGGAAAAACAACAATAATAATAGGCAAAAACAGAGCAGTACGCCCGTAATCATTCATGATGGTTTAATTCAGTTTTATCGTGGAAAAACGATAAAATTGTTTGCACTGGTCATGACGGCGACAATTTCGGTTAGGCGGGCGGTAACTTTACGAAAAGAAACATCATGGCTACCTGTGGCCTGAAAAACTATATCCGGCCACCGATCTTATAAAAGCACTTCAGTAATTTCAGCTTATCTGGTAAATTTTGTTTCTTGATAATCGTAACAAGAAAAAAAAAAAGAACAGAGAAACGCTTGAATAAAATGCGTAATTTGGCAGTAACTATAGACATTGTTTCGTTTGACCTCATCAGTTTGACTACTCGTGGGAGAGAGAGAGAGAAAGCAAAGGAAAGGCAGGGAAGGTTAACCAGAAATAAATCCGGTTTGCTACCCTGCATGGAGGGAAAGGAGAAATAGATTTAAAGAGACAGGAAAGGCATGAATTCCTATACACTAACGCGTCCAACAATGCTGCGGCACATACTTAGGTGAAGTGCTGAGTACTTCTTGCGCAAATAAGCAACCGCGTGATAATAAGCAACAAATACATCGTGAACCCCACTGAGAACACCAAGCATGCCTTGCTAATAAAAATGAACATGAATATAATTTCGTTCAGCAAACTGTAACGCCGATACAAGTATATACGCGCCTAAGACTGCGCACAACTGGGTGAAATGAACACGAAATTTACATTTGTAGTTCTTACTAAAACAAAATTTAAGAACCAACTTTAAAAAGGCACTATTGCTTGTTTTAGTTTTCCTTCTTTATTTCACTAAGAAGAAATATAGAAGGAAGTCATCGCTAAGAACCACAACGAAGAGCTCTAGCATAGTTCAGAGGATACATCCACAATGCTTTCCATGCGCAGAAAGTGTTTGTCATCGTCCGTGTGCCTTCACTATGACAGTGTCGTTTGCGGTAAAAATTTGTCGGTGACCCTACGAATAAGAAACGGTGACGTGAGAGCTACATTCTGAATCCGGTGTTATCTTTTTTTTTTAATTTTTAAACTTTCGCCTATTGAGTAGTTTGGTTTCAATTTCTGGAAGCCAGGCGAATCAAACTTACGTCATCCTCCTTTTTTTTTAATAAATTAAGTCCGAAGCTGTAGCCGATGGTTGGCAAGTTAGTTACGAGGCACAGGGAAAATAGTGATCTCGCAGCACGCATCACGCTCTGTGTCTACGAAATTTTTGAGGCCCATTTCCGTTTGTCGTGAAATATTGTGTGCGCCCCTTAGCGACGTATTTGTCAACAGCTTCAGCAGATCCAAATCGTTAGGGCTGGCAGAAATTGAATATATTTCACGGAAAGTTTTACTTTTGATCAACCGGCAGTTTCGCATACGGATGGCAGTGACTGCACGCGCGTGTCAAATGCGAGATCTCCTTTCAATTGCAGCGCCAATCCATTAGGTCAAAAAGAAGTCTAACTGCGGAATAGCATCTCCGCAACATGGGGGAACCCGACTGCATGCACGCTATAATGTGGTTTTTAGTCGGTTAAAAGGCTTGAAAGAACCAAACCACATTGTAGGAAACGCAAAATAAGAAAGAAGCCTGAGGCTAAATTAACGAAGCTTTTTGGTCGCAAGGGCTCTTTGACATCGGCTGCCCGCCTTCGCTAGTGATATGTCCAGCATCAGGATTGGCCGGAATTTGCTCTTACGAAAAATTCTAGCGTAAGCGCTTTTGCAAATGCGGGCCTTGTTTTCATCCGGAGTCACTGCATTCTACGCACTGAATAACGATCCGGCTATTATAAATGTTAAAGAAGTCGCAATACAAAATTTTACGTCGCTGTTGCTTTAAGGTCCCAAAAATACTAAACAGGGCGTCGCTTTTCGAAACACTTGGAACACAATATAATTAGACAGTCTCTGGACAATGCCATGAAGTCGTGCATTGTATAGCTGCGTATACGTTTACAGCTTGCCTGTGGTTACCATGCGTACGTAAATACTCGGTACACAATTTCAATATGAAGTCAACGGCCATATATCTTTGTGTATATACGTATAATACAGAAAGCCTTCCTTTTCTCTTCCTTGAGCTATTCTTCCGTTTGAAAGTTATCAAAAAATAGATTAAAGAGAAAGGTTGGCCATTCCACGCCTTAATAACACACGTGAAAATCCTCTGAAGAATGTAATAAGTGTTTACGACGGTGAGAAGACAATGTGTTAATAACAGTACGTATCAAAAACAGTATGTGGCATCATAAGGCGCGAGTCAATGGACACCGCTCATTTAGCTGCGCTTTGTGGCCGTTTCAGTCTCTGCTTCAGGAAAAATAGACTATATACATCGCAACTCCTGTTTTTGACAGCGTTCGAGCAAGAAACTTAATACCCTGACCATACTCTGAACGTCTCTGGCCAAGAGACATGCAGTGGCGCACAAGACCTCGCAAGACGCTGCCTGGATTTCTATATAAAGCAAATGTCCGACAAATAGACAGGTGATGGGTCACAAACAGGTTCGGCACCCGCATCAGCTGCGTTGGCTGTAGGAAAGCAATAGAATAGTAGCACTTGAAAGCGGTTTTCTCGGAAGCAAAGATGAAGAAAAAAAAAAGAAGGAAGGAAACGCAGTCTCTTCACCACGAGTCCTGGACGTCCACTTCATCACACGGTTTCCGCGCGCCGAAACTGCGTCTTGTGGATAAATATTTCCATAAGATGCAGTTTCAGCTTGAACACTTCGTAGGCGCTTCCGGCACGGCGCCGTATACTTCGTTGACAAAGACTTTTGACCCAGCAGCCCATGGCTATTATTGTCACAGAGCCTGCAAACCACTGCCGAGTCAGCTGGCTGGCTGCGGTTGGAAGGTCGCAGAATCACTCACCTTGTTCTTCAGAGGCGAGTTGGCTCGGACGAGCACCGTGTGCAGCGGTGTGGAAGGATCCGCACTCGCGGCAAGCCGTGTCGCACAGTCCGGAAGATCGCGCGAATGGTCGAGCGAAGTCCAGCACTCGGAGTGTACGTAGCTTGGCCGCTGGGTGTCCGCGCAGCAGAGCCGAGAGCAGCACACCTCGCACGGCGGTGGTGGTGGCTCGAGGCCGACCAGCTGACGATGGGTGCACTTGGGACGTCCGCCGTGCGCGCTCTGTGCCGCTGGTACTGTCTGCTACGGCGGACCGCTCCTCCTCGGGAGAGCAAATGGAGCCCTTCTCCGGACGCCGCTTCTCTTTAAATCGCACGGGTCAGCTGCGCCGCTTCCCCCTTGGCAGAGCCGCGCACTCCTCCTCGTCTTTTTCTTCCTCCTCCCTCGCGCCCTCCTGTCGGTTGCGCTTCGCCGCCGTGCTCCAAGGGGCGATCTCCTCCCATTCACAAGCGCGTCGCTAACCTCGCGGAGGTTCAAGTCGCAGTGGTGACAAGGAGAGAGCTTTTGCCGTGTGTGCACGTAGTACATGCAGGCTCGCGTTCGGCCGGGCCCCGTTGGTCTTGTCCATCTGTCACGCGTTGCGCCCGTAACTGTTGGTGCAGTGCTAACTTGCCTACGTTCTGTACTCGCTCTGAACGTTTTGCAAGTGCTCTGAACATTCTGAAAGGTTCTTCTCTAATGTACAGAATGCTGAGTTGTTCTTTTCCGAAGACCGCGGAGCAATGTATTTCTGCGCAACTTATTTTTTTGTTGAACGTTGGGACGCCGTATGTATATTCATGATAATGAGCCCAGTACATAAGCAGCATGACGCCCTCAGGCGCCATGTGCTCATGCGCTTCTACAGCATCACATGCGTTCCTGGAGTCCATTAAGGCAGCGGATTATTAATGTTATCATGGATGAACACTCTCTTGTTACGTTCTTAGAGTTAAAAGATGCAGTAGCTGCCTCACTGGCGATACGATGACGCCTACGGAACACACCGAAAAAAAAAAAGAATGTTCTGATCGATGCGCGCTCTCTGTGGTGAATTGTCCGGAATGATCCCGTGTCAGTCCACATGGACCAGCGGCTGTCGTTTCCATATGTGATCTATGGCGAATATAAAGACGCTTTCAAAAAACGTCGCTACTTACTTTCCATCGCCGCCAATCATTTATTTGAGCTAGAAACGTTATCGCTGGTGCTGAAATGTGTGCCGTGACTTCTTATAAGTACTTAGGTGTTAACCTATCCAGTAACCTCGGTTGCTCTTCACACGCGCCGTAATCTTCATCTTTTTCCCCCTTCAGTAAAACTACTAGCATATTTAACATTTGTCCGACCCAAACTGGAATACGCATGCTCAGTGTAGGACCCATACCAATCTAACCTGGCAACAGCACTAGAATCCATACAGAATCGCGCAGCAAAGTTCATTCACTCCGACTACTCTTACCACACTAGCGTCACTAAACTTAAGTCATCTCTGAACCTTGCAACCTTCGAGCACCGCCGCAAAACAGCAAGGCTATAGGTCTCTTTTACAAGTTTTATCACTCGCTGCCTCACCAGACCGACATCATACCTGCGCATCGCACTTCATCCCGTCATAGCCATTCAAAGGCTGTTTATCCCCCTCCAGCTCGCACCGCCGCTCATCTTAACTCTTTCTTCGTTCAGACAGTGAAAGAATGGAATCATCTACCTGCCGAAGCGGTGCACCACTCCAGTCATTCATCGTTCAAGGCATTCATCGAAAATATAATCTACTAGGTATGCCCACCCGTCATGTAAAACCCCGAAAGGGGTATTTGAGGTAGCAATAAATAAATAAATAAATAAATAAATAAATAAATAAATAAATAAATAATAAAATAAATAAATAAATAAATAATAATAAATAAATAAATAAATAAATAAATAAATACTTTTACTTGCTCGGATTTAAGGGCTTTATAGACGAAACCTCATAGTACTTCAAGAGCTCCAATGCGTCGTTTAGTGACACTCAGTCCACATTTTCTCCATGGTCATTCAGCGGCGGTGCACGCCACAGGGCGTCATGAAGGCTCTGCATTTGTTGCACTGCCTCGCTGCTTATAGTTTTTTGACCACAGTTATCCCGCTTTGGTCATTTATACGAGTGCACTGTACATCGCATCGCCCTTTGACGCCCACAATCGCTGCGAGTCCTCATAGAGTACCCAGATGGCATCCGCCCCCCGCTCTCGAGACCGTGCAGCGCGTGGCAGAGGGACAGACTCGTCCTTACGCAAATCGTCTCGGCTTCCTCGTAAGACACAGTGGCCCAGCTTGGCCGCCCCAGTGTGCCGCCGCGTGCCTGCTATACGGTGATGACTTTATACTGGACTGCACATGGCCTGGTGCGTAAGGTGCGCGCGGCGTTCCTTCTGGCCGCCATTCCTTTTGTCTCTCTCCTCTTTTGCCTCCCATTGTCTTTCGGCCGCTGCGTGTACGGTGGGGACGTGCTCGGAGCGCGAGGCACGCTCGCGCGCGCCATGCTTGCCCTGCATTCTCTCTCTCACTCGGACCATCTCGCTCTTCTCCGCCAGTGACAACCTGCCCGCGACGCTGTGTTGTTTGTCTCTTCCTTTTCTCTCACTAATGGAAACAAAAGTTGCCCCGTCATAGAAGCCTTTGATGAAACCAGGACGTCAAGCTGAACGTTTGGACGTCGCTTTATTCTTGCGCGCGCACTAAGTGAAATGGCACCGTGGGTCTATGTGCTCTGACCCCGAAACTATCCCCACCTCCTTGTTACGTCGCGGCAGTGCATCGATAAAAAAAAAAATACAGCGAGGTCCTTCATTCAAGATCACGTGACAAAGCATCGCGGAAGCGATGTGTCGCGTTGTGTTGCGTTGTCATATTTAAGAAGGTAGGTCCCGCCGTCTCGCGAAAAGGATGTTTCGAGTGCGCTTTTGGCGCTTCTGGACATTGCATGTATATAGTACTTGCAGACGCAAGTTGGAATCGGCTAGCACCAGAGTGGTAATTGGAGATCACTGGGAGAGGCCTTCGTCCTGCAGTGGACTTAAAGAACAATGGTGATGAGGATGATGGTGGTGGTGGCGATGATTATGATGATGATGATGATGATGATGATGATGATGATATACGGCAAAATTTGAAAAGCACCCGCTGTGACCTGTACGCGACTGGTGAAACAATTTAGATGAAATTGCACTGTACCGGACACTGTGATAGAGAGCGGGAAGGGGCAGTCATCGAATTCACAAAGCTGTTCATTCATAAGACCAAAGACTGGTCAATCGTATGGCCGGCTGGCGTCATGCTGATCGTGTATTATACATACTTGGTTGTGCTGATAGGTTAGTATACAACCAGCTGTTCTAGGGGCTTCGTAAATACAACCGCAGTAGCCCTAATTAACTTAAAATGGTTGTTCCCAACGGCCAAGGGAAAGTTCTTACAATTTTATTTCGGCTATACCTTCATAAACAGGCACATTTGTAGATTCCTGGTGCAGTGTATTCCAAAAGCGCTGCTGTTTTGTTGCTTCGGTTATATTTTGTAGTGTATGGTATAAGGGTTACTTGACCGAAGTAGTGCTGCACGTAACTTCCAATTAACTTCTAATTTCTAGGTGCGCAACAACCTAAAAATGAATACCTATAATAATATAGTAATAATTCCTTTATTTTTCATCATAAAGCTGAGGAGGTCTGGGAGAAAATGCTGAACAAATAGCTTGACTAGCTCCCGCCTCACCAAAATACAACATTGGCGAGTGAACGTCATAATCAAGTGGACATAATCAAATATGGCATAACACAGCAAAACCCCGAGCAAAAATATAACTACAGAAAAAAAAACAGCAGGATCAACTGCAATGCTAAGCATTTCCTGAATACAGGATCCACCTGAATACAGGATCCGTCATCAGAGGCCAACAAGAGACGCCGCCCAATCGAGAGAGTGAACAGAATGACAGCGAGCGCGCCAGTCGTTTACAAATATCTCACGCGAACGAAAAGCCATTGTTAGTAAGGCCGCAGATTCAAAAACTTTTCACACGTCAGACCATTTCGTGACTGGCGAGTTGGTTAACGCCTCGTCGCCTCTCTTCATTGTACGGGCCACTTGCGAGGCACCATTACCCGAGAAAGGCTTCGCGCATCTGGCTATACCGGTTGTTGTTTTCTTTCCTTTTTTCTGCCCTAATCGCGATGCCTAAACGAAACCTTCGCATATTTACGAAACCTGTCATAGGCGTATATCAAGAACGTTGGCAGCTGAGATCAATACCGCGAATGCTCGCCAGAATTTCAAAATGCCCTCTTCAGGCTGTGCTGGAGTCTTTAAAGAGGTCACTCAAAACTGTTGATGTTTCAATGGAGAGAGAGAGAGAGATTGTGAAGAGGACCGTTAAGAACGTTGAGAAGGCTCGCCACCGGTTACCGCGACGTTCCTGCTGTACCAAGGTTCATTGTCTCTATGGTAATTAATTACTGAATTTAAGATTCTACCACGCACTCTTTATGGTTAATTGCACCAGTATGCAGGTTACCGCGACGTCCTGCTCTACCAAGGTTACCAATCCGGGCAGTAGAAGACGGGGTCGGAACTGAACGGGACACGGCGAAACGAGTTCTCGTTAGAACAGCTCATGACGTTAAAAAACATGAAAGCGTGCACTGAAGGTAAAATTGCCCCGGTTATAAATCATCTCGCCTGCCTCTTTTACATCACTGCATCCTATTCACAAATTCGAGGAGTCATACGTGGCAGCAGAAACGACAGCTCGCATTGATGAAGACAATGTGTCAGATGTAATGTGCGCAATCGTAATTTCTCATCATGAAAACACTAAATTTTGTTAAGCTTTGAGTGTTATCATGAAGAGACAAGATAAAAGACACGTGTAGTTAACAAATTACTGAAGTATAATTTGTCTTCTTTTGCAATTGTTTTGAGCGTTTATCAAATATTTTGTTCAGAGCTACGCAAATCACGAGAAAAACAATGAAGGCTGCATGAGATGAGATCTTACGGCGGCGAGCAATTGTTCGACTGATATTTTTCCTTGGCCCTTTGGTTTGTCATGCTTGAAATTTCTGATATCGTGTTATGTACTACGAACTATATTAAGAGAAAGTCAAGTTAAACAAGAGCTGAAACTCCCGTTACAGATCAGCGGGAGATAGTTTACGGCGCACACAGGAGGTCGAGAGGAGGCGAAGCCATGAGGAAAGAAGTAAAAACGAACAAAAAAATAACTGGGGGCATATTTACGTTGAAATATCGCGGCAGCATGGTCGACACGTATTAGAGGCTTCGTCGGCGTTGCTCAACTTGATTTGTGATTAATCGAGCGCGTAGCCTTGCCTGTGCGCGTGCTATCTGACTTTTCTGTCGCTACGGTAGCTCCTTTCGTGTGTGCGTATGCCTAAACACACATATAGGATATGAACTCCTTGATGTATTGCAGAAAAGTTGAAAACAGAGCTTGTTGGTACGTTACGAGAGTACTTGAGAACAGCGCTATGTCATCCCGTATGTAGACAGCATCATTCATTGGCTCAATAAAATATGTGGAAGAGCTAGAATGCGCGTTATATATTTTGCGCGCCGAACAAGCTTGGCGCGTCATGCACAAAAGTCGACCAGACCGAGCTAATAAGCGACGTTTGCAGCAAGAAGCACGTGCAGCAGTTCGTCGGCTGCGCGGTTGGCGTTGTGTACGAAATCTCGGTGTGCTGCGGCCGGATCTACGTAGGACAATGGGACGGCACCTCAACGAACGCCTTCGAAGGAACACGCATGGTCTCCAGACACAGGACGTGGGAGCAACTATAGTCGTTCACGCAGCGTCGTCTAGTTGTACTCCGGATTTTGATAAGTGCCCAATCCTTAGGTGACACAAGGAGCAAAGAACGCACGAAATTTTCGAAGCGTACGCAATTCATAGGAGAGGCCCCACTTGCGTCATCGCGCCATGATTTAGCCTGATTGATAAATAGATAAAGTATCTAGATAGCTTTGTCGTCTGACCGGGCGACAAAATGGTTTGATCCGGCTGGTACGTTCGTATATTTAGTGTCGCAGTGTACTTAATTTGATTGTTTGGGCATATTTATTTATTTATTTATTTATTTATTTATTTATTTATTTATTTATTTATTTATTTATTTATTTAGTTATTTATTTAGAAATACTATTATCGCTTTCTTGAGGGTCATTATAGGGAGGAAGCACATTTTGCATACAGAAGGTTACACACATACACACTTCCATACCCGTACATACACATATATGTATATTTAATACAACCAAACAATAAGACGTTTAATACAATAATCATAGATAAAACTCAGACTAATCATCCTAGTAAATCAGATAAATGTACATCAAGTAAACGCATATAATGTGCCAAATCGTAATTTCTCATCATGAAAACACTAAATTTTGATAAGCTTTGAATGTTATCATGAAGAGACAAGATAAAAGACACGTGTAGTTAACAAATTACTGAAGTATAATTTGTCTTCTTTTGCAATTGTTTTGAGCGTTTATCAAAGATTTTGTTCAGAGCTACGCAAATCACGAGAAAAACAATGAAGGCTACATGAAATGAAATCTTAGCGGCTGCGAGCAATTGTTCGACTGATATTTTTCCTTGGGCCTTTGGTTTGTCATGTTTGAAATTTCTGACACCGTGTTATATAAATGCAGTATACATGTCTTTTTCAAATAAATGTTTGTTAATCTGCGTTCGTGTTGTCTATTTTTGTCCAGTCTTTTAGTGCCTTTTCTGAGCATTCCCCCCAATATATCTCGCGTTTCTTATTCGTGCGCATTTACAGGCGCGTGAGTTGTAACACCCAGCAAAAAATAACTCGCGCAAAATAAAGCAGTATGCTCAAGCACTTTGATAAGGATTTCGTGCCTCTTGCCTCGTAGATGAAGGCAGCGACAAGTCTACCATGCAGCCATCGAATCTGTTTCTCCGCAGGTCCTTCTTCAACGAGAGTGGCCTCGTATACCGTTCTCGACCGGTAAAAAAAAAAAAAAAAATGGGCACAGTACACAACACGGTCATGCAACACGGTTCATGTCAAGCGCTGCGCGGAAAGAACCCCACATCACGTTTCGGGGGGTCACTCGTGTGTAAATATTAACGCCGCAAGAAAAGCTCGAACTGTGATCTCATGCCAAGCAAGTCAGCTCCACGCGCCATGACTGAAAAATAAACGACAACAAAAGCAACAACAGCGACAACAAGAAAGAAAGAAAGAAAGAAAGAAAGAAAGAAAGAAAGAAAGAAAGAAAGGAAGAAAGAAAGAAAGAAAGAAAGAAAGAAAGAAAGAAAGAAAGAAAGAAAGAAAGAAAGAAAGAAAGAAAGAAAGAAAGAAAGAAAGAAAGAAAGAAATCGATGTTCGATTAGGCTGTGACAATAGGACCAGGATGGAAACACCAGCACATTAAAATCGTGACCTTCTTTTGACTGATCTAAACAGACGTAGAGAATGATTTCTCGCCGCAGCGAAGCAAAATACCGTAGTCCGCATTCGCAACGTTTTTTCGTACATGCAAGAGAGTGGAGGGAGGGGAGGAGGGGAAAGAGAAAGGCAGAAGGCAGGGAGGTTAACCAGAATAACGTCCGGTTGGCTACCCTACACCGGGGGAATGGGAAAGGGAACACAAAGATGACAGGGAGAGAGAGGAAGGAAGGAAAGAAGGGAAATAAACGGCGAGTTCGCTGACGCGTGTGTTACACTCATGTCACAGACGTTCACACAAGCCCGTTGTCGTCAAGAAGCACAAAAGTGCCTTCACCGCTTTATGGGCCCACGGGTGATGGGAGCAGTGTTCCAGCAGCACCTGCACAGAAAGCGTCCGATTGTCCAGTTTTTTTAGCGCGTTAGCAAGTTCTTGTCTTTCTGGGGCATATCGTGGAGAGTGGCACAGCAGGTGCTCGATAGTTTCGTCGGTGCCGCAGACCTCGCATGCTGCACTGTCGGTCACTCCAATTAATGTAGAGTATGCCTTTGTGAAGGCAACTCCTAACCAAAGGCTGCAAGAAAGTTGTTCTCAAGAACGGGCACCCGCTAATCGTTACAGCGAACAAGATAACAGTGAGACCTCTGGTCAATGACTAGTATATATGTATAGCCTTCACGAACCAACAGATTTGCAACTTAATTCGTGAAGGCTATACATATGTCAAGCTTCAAAGAAGAAAATAAACCAAAGAAACAGGAAAGCATTCTCTCGGCCATTTTAATTGTCAATACGCTTGAGCAGCTGTCATTATGTTGTACCGTAAGTCATATTGAGTATTACCCGTTATGTTACCAAATATAACTAGCACTGTCCCGCGCAGACTAATTAGTGACTCCGAAGGAAGGAAAAGTTATTGTCCTGCTATTCCGGACGTGGTCCGGCTAGTCGACCATGTCCATAATTCCCACAATGCTGATGGAAAACTTGGGTGCTTCACGGGAGGCTCGTGCAACACCGGTTGGCGCACTGTATAATGTTTACCGTGGGCCGCCGTGGCAACTGCGGTGCAGGCGGAACCGTGGCTGATTCGTTTCCCATCTCTTGTTGTGTCCTGTCGCGGTACAACGGCGCGCAAAGGCGTTACTACAGCAAGTCATTTTCCGACTATTTTGCGACTTTGTCGCCCGTGCATATACGTCACTCTGTGTTTATTCTACGAGCACCATGCGGCACTCGACACGCTCTCTGTATCCGCATTCACCCTCAGCGACTGCAGGCTGGCCTAGTGCAGTAACAAGCGATAGAGAGAGACAAATGAGATGCGAAAGGTGGAGAGGTTAACCAGAAGATAAGCATCCAGTTTGCTACCCTGCACTGGGGAAGGGATAAGGGCAGACAGAAAGGTGAAGAAGAAAAGCACATGAAGAGAGGTAGTGATGAGAAGAAAAAAAAAGAAGAAAAAACACCGTAGCGAGTGATTGCCGGAGAGAGATGAAGGCCTGAAGAATAGGCACTGCTCTTGTGGTTACGGCAAATCTCCTGAAAACATTTTCAAGGACTTTAGGTTACGGCAAATAGCACCGGCAGAGGGATTGACAGCTGCTCAAACTCGTGCGCAAACTTTATACGGTAAAAAAAAATTACAGAGTCAGGCGTCATTCTTGATATTTGCGCCAGCGGGAGGCTGACTCTCCATCAGCTTGGTATGCAGGGCCTTGTAGCATGCCTGTTGTCAAACTATCAAACAACGAAACCGAGGTAAAACAGGCTGTCTTTCAGCAGGTATACGCACAGCACAGACAGTGAATAATTGGAATGCCGCAGGTTGCAGAGAGTGATAAGAATAAAGGGCTCAGATGTTTTGTTAGTTACTACCACATGAAGCCAACAGGCAATGAAGTCAAGGAAATCTTACGAGAAATTGCCTGTTCTTTTCGACTGAGGTGTAGAGTTACTAAGGAAATGAGAAATGTACGTGGGCGAAAAGATAACTTCCTGCCGGTGGGAGCCGAACCCACATCCTTCGCATTACGCGTGCGATGCTGGCACACGGACAATTATATACTTTTGCTATTGTGCGGGGATTTGCCTGAATAGTTTTGGTGCTGTGTTGCCAACGTCTACTATACTACAGCCCCGAATTCAAAGTGCGGCGGAATTAATGTAGAGACCTTGACAGCCGTAACCCTCGGCTCTTCTACCGCTGCTCCTGCTGATTAATATGATTTAGTGGCATCCCCTTTCAAACGAGGCGGTGACAAATAGACACCTAGCCTGCTTGAGTTAATCAGGTATGCTATATACTTTTCATTCTAGCATTTTCATTCGCCAGCACCGCGCGGAGGTGGCGCTATCTGGTGGCGTATTCTAAAGCTGCGTGTTCCTGGTTGGTGACGGCAGAACATTGCAAGAGCAAGCAAGTTGCGAGATTGGTTTTTAAGAACGGCCAGCGCGGCTTACATGGTTCACGCCAATGCGGAATTAACAGCTCTTTGCCGGCTAGAATAACTTTTCCAAGTTCTCAGCATTCCCCCTTCTCATTCCCTTCAATCATCAACGTCAATGGAAGCTACGCATGTTTAACGTTTACTCAGCTCTGGCTAACTCAGCACACTTGTTTACATTTTATTCGCTGCATTTTATATATATAGTGCCGTCATGGTGCACGGTTTACACTGAGCATCAGCTGTATAGGGTAAAAGCCGTATACGTCGCGAACCATAGAAGGTCGCCACATTACGCTGGCATAGACGCGCTTCCACAAGTGGAAGCTGCGCGTCTGCTGGTGCTCAGTATAAAAGAACAGACGCAGCGGTGTACAAAGACGCGCGATCAAAGGAAACGGCTGCAGCACCGCGCTACCCTCCTCGTTTACACCGTGGTAACTCTGGCGCGTGGCAGTGCAAGCCCGCGCCGAGTGCTTGTTGCGCCACACTCTGTTTCACCCAATGCTGCGGGCTGAAGAAAACACTGCGAAGCGCGCAAACTCGCTCTGGCTGCCCGCGGTTCCTTCCCTCGGCGCGTCGGATGCGGCGACGCGACCCACATCCAGGCGTGTCGCTTGTACTACACGCGCCACTGGCGCTCCTCGGTCGACGGGCAGGAACGAGAAGGGTGGTATCGCACGTATACGCTCCTCTGCTCGGCAGAGGCGGCCGATGGCGTAGCAGCCACTAATGGGTGAGTATTCACGCCGATAACGCGACGCGCGCGCGTCACGATGCAGGCTTGGTGCGAACGCAAGCTGTCCGGCATCTTTCTGGCCTACACTTTCGACGTGTACGCATACCGGTTTCTCGCTTCAAACGCGTGGCCTAAGAGACAGGAACTGACGCTTGACAGACAATACGTTACCCTCGTCAAAACTCACGCGCACTGATTGCGCTAATGCACTGAAAGATTGCTACCGGTGGTCATGATCGCAAAAAAGCGATGCGGTTGTTAATCGTTTGTCGTTCTATATACGGGGCGCTTGCTTGCTTGCTTGCTTGCTTGCTTGCTTGCTTGCTTGCTTGCTTGCTTGCTTGCTTGCTTGCTTGCTTGCTTGCTTGCTTGCTTGCTTGCTTGCTTGCTTGTTTCAGTTTTTGCACAGTTAATTGTCTGAAAGTTACCCGCGCCTTTGCATCTTCCGCACGTAATCTTTTAAAACACAGACAAACACACACGAAGAGCACTGGCCGTGACGCCATTTAAACGCTCCCAGTACGCTTACAGTGCCTGGACCGTATTCATTAAAAACTCACAATGTTATCTGCGGTTGTAAAATAGCAGGCGATAAGGCTGGAACCTTGTCGAGGAAGAGCAACTATAAGTGCTTGCCCAGGTCATTTCTCTAAAAGCTTTGCACCTAAAAATTTGGTCCTTCAGTTGTATTACTGAGGCACGGCGTCTAAAAGCCTGACGTTTCAAAAAGCGGACACACAGTTACATCATGTCCTTTGAAGGCCGGGGTGCTCAGAAGTGCGTCGGCGTCTGGGGCAAGTAAAGAACTCCGTCGTATTAGCGAAGATGTTTAGAAAATCTTCTCGTTTGTCGGGCTCAGCCTCTTACACCCATGTCAAGCCTTGCGTTCAAGCAGCTCCTTGATGATACGGACTTGCCACGTTCATTCCGACCACGATATGTTTAAAACCCACTTGCTGCATCCAACAGATAGATTGGAATGCCCAAGAAGCGACATGACCTCGGGGCCGTCTCGGACAAAAGGATCTTGAAGCTTATAGAGTCTCGGCCATAGTATGCGAGGGTGACGAGACATCAGAGATCACTGCTGTTGCGTGCAATAAAGCCTTCTGCACTAGAAAATAAAACTTCAGCAAAGCTGCAAGCTGACCTTGTTACCAGGTATTTTTTTAAAGCAGCGCAGGAGTAGGGCGAGAATGAAGCCAGAGCCTACAAGCAGGAGACATACACATGGTGCTTGCTCCAGGTTTGTACATTTCTCATTGGGCCTAGATCATTAAGTATGCGTAGGAAAAGTGGACTCATAGAATGCTGTGATAATTTTTGATGTGTTAACAGGTGCACTGCAACACCTCTTTCGCGGGGTCATTTTGAACACGCACAAAAAGAAAAAAAGCGCAACTTAGCCGGCAAACGCTACAGAACAAGGTAGAAGTGTTGAGCGCTATAGCGCATGCTTTGGCAAGTGTGACGGCAAGCATATTGCTCCTGGTAATAACGCTTGCCAGCGGTATAGCAGACGTCTTGATCGAGATGAGGCAAAACCAGACTCCTTCATCACTGAGGAAGGAGGAGATCCCGCACAGGCATATATATTCTCTTTTTACTGCGTCAGCAGTTAAGAGCCCAGAACTTCGTTTGCTGCGTCCCTCCGTTCCATTACGTCATCGCCGTCATGCTGCAACCGTCGTCTTCGTTAGCGTGCTCTCGTCGTCAGATCACCTTCGCATCGTCGGCGTAACCATATAACTTTGCCCGCCACTGGCGATCGAACTCATGCACTCGTGGCGACGGGCAGGTGGGAACTGAACGCGCTAAACATTGACCTATTGTGCTACTTTTGCGCTTGGCAGTTGGTGTGGGATTTTATGCGCGAAGCATATTCCAAGAGTGGTGGCGTCTTTGCATGTATTTTGAGGACCAACACAGGCAATACTGCAGCCACTGTTAGCGATAACACGCTGCAAGTAACGGCATTACCGGTAACGTACCTTTCTAAGTAACTTAGTAGCGTACGTACTCGTTACCTTTCCGAAACTGTAACGGATAACGTGCTTACATTAACATTCTCCAGTAACGTGAAGCGCCGGCACCGCCCTGCCCGTCGCAAAAGAAAAACAAAGCGTAGAGTACCCGGCTGAACTAAAACACGCACACGCACACGCGCACGCGCACGCACACGCACGCACGCACGCACGCACACACACACACACACACACACACACACACACACACACACACACACACACACACACACACACACACACACACACACACACACACACACACACACAGACGAACGAACAAGCGTCCACGACAGTACGTGAAAATTCGCAGAGTCTGGCTTTGCCTTGCACGCCCACACTGCAAGTATTTTCTTTAGAATAATGTCACATATGGATATCGTTAATGCCACAGCATTTGCACTAATTTTGTGAGTAGAAACAGGACCAGCATTTTGGAACATCACATACGTAATGTTCGCAAGTAATCACTGTAATGTTGTTGTTGTTGAGTGTTCTACAAAGTTTTCTTTGCGGAGGTAGCATTGAGGGACGAAGCCTTGCTCCGTGTTTAATGTCACGTTGAAGAAATGGCTTTACCACGTGCTACAAAGATGGATGCCATCATGTGTAAATCGATATGCAGCAACTTTTAGGCACTAGTCCTAGAGATCTCAAGTCCTAGAGATTGCTATAAGGTCATCTTTCTAAATCAGTATACTAACGGTAGAAGCGTGCGGTACGTAAAATATGACATTTATAAATGTGTTCTTCCTGGTTCCAGCAACGAAGACCTAAAAAATGTGAGCATGGAGTAACGACATAGTAAAGTGCATTGTTTTTTTCTTGTAACGGTAACGGTAAATCGTCATCTTAAATTGTAACGTGTTCCTGTTATTATAACGTAACGAGTTACGTACTTCGTTACTTATTTTCGGTAACGCCTACAACAGTCACCGCAAAGGGCGAAGACGACGTTGTCCGGATCGCGAAGGAGTTCGTGAGAAAATGGCGTCGTCCGCCATGTCAGACCCTTCCACCTTCAACCGCGGTGATGGCTTCGATGCAGCACTGTAACAATACGTTCGAGCAGCATAGCCGGTGTGCGATGCAGCAGCCCTTCGCAGCGCGGATTTCAGCGCAACAGTCCTCCTCTGCGCTCTTTTTGCAAAGGCGGCTCTTCGCTGTCTTGGATCTTCTTCTTTCTTGAGTTTTAGGTGCCAAAACCAGTTATGATTATGAGGCACGCCGTCGTGGAGGGCTCCGGATTAATTTTGACCACCTGGGGTTCTTTAACGTACATGCGCTACAACGCAAGTACACGGGCGTTTCTGCATTTCGCCTCCATCCTCCTCTATCTCTCTCGCTCTCAGGGAAAATGAGAGCGAGAGAGATAGAAATTGTAGCAGCACAAACGAAGCAACGCGCAGAGCTGCTGCCGACGCCGTTCACGTTTCCCCGTTGCCACACCCCGGCAAGAGTGGAGGCGCAGCTTGGCAGTGACGTCACCGGTGAGATAAATCTCGGAGGTAGAACTCTCGTTGACTCTGTGGCGAGTACATGTAGCCTTGACATGGGACAACCAAAGAAGATCCCGACTATCGAAGAAGAAGCCGCTCATCTTGAAGCGCGTCGCGCGGCCAAGCGAGAATCTGCGCGTCGGCAGCGAGCCGATTCGGAATACCGTACCTAGCAGCACTTAGCATTTCCTAGCAAAACTTAGCCAAGCCTAGTAAAACCGGGAAGAAGCTAGGTCGATCACCAGCTCCGCTGTTTACTCCAGCCTTGCACCACTAGTGCAAGCTGTCCACGTTTTTTTTTAATTTTTTTTTTTTATTTCTGGGAACAAGGAGCAACGTAAGGCAATGCCCACCTAAGTGGGCACAGACCCACTCTGCAGACCGGAATCATCGTTTCATGATGATGATGATGGGACGAACAGCTTTGGAAAATATGTAGCAGTATTATTCCCGAGTATTTGACACCTATATGGAGTTGTCTTTCTGTGTTCTGTCCGCACAAAGCTGGCCAGCGGCCGCATCGGTCACAGCAACGGCAAGCGGTATCCCCTAGGCTAAAACTATTCTTTGTCTAAATTGCAAAGGCCAGAGGCTCTGCCGGCCTTCCCTCGCCACTGGCGAGAAAACCCCGGTGCGAGGCCGTGTTGCATGCCAGCCATGGGACGCGCTTATGCTCGCAGCCGCAGTGGCGGGAAGCATTGTATTCTTCCGGACACTCTAGGTCCGAATGTGACTACAAACATCACGTCAGTTGGTACATACATCACGTCGTTGGTAGCGTGTAGCCATTCACATATACTTCCACGAGCAGCCACAAATTTCGTTATTTTTATAACTTTAGCAAGCAAGAAGGAAAAGTAAATTAGATTACATTCCTTCTACTAATTTAAGTAACAAACATTCAGCACTGTATACGCCTCTCATTTTCGCCAGCACGCTTGGGCATGCATCAGAAAAGCGTCAGCGTTGTCGTTGTCGAACTTAATGGACTGAGAGTTTCTTAAGGCACCCATGGATGGGGGACAACAAATTCACGCGTTTTGTTTTTCTTTGTTTAATTGCGTTATTGCTGGTGGTGAAACTCGTGAAAGTGGAGCTTCCCAGGTAACCAAAAGTTCAATTTCTCGCTGGTAAACATTTCGCAACTAAACAAAAGCACCCGTGCGACGAGCCATGTACATCATGTGTCCCAGCTAACGTTATCGAAGCTGTTCAACGAAAAAACAAAAACAAAAAGAAAAAAATAAATAAATATGGTGCAAGACACAATTATAAGGCCTATAGTGTTCGATCGTCAGACCTCTGACGACTGAACACCGCAGGTCTTAAAAACATATCTTTCACCGTGTTTTTAAATATATTTTTCGTTGAACAGCTTGACTAACGTTAGTTAGCTGGGAGACCCTATGTTACACGCTAGCTGGCTCAAGTGCAGATCGTTCAGCGCAACCGTATATAGTAACCGTGACTCCCTAAATAGCACTGAACGAAAACCTTTTCTTTTTCTTTACTTGTTTTTTCTGGACAGGATGCCAAAGCAGCTTAGCGCAAGCGCATATCCTACCAAATCGACGTGGGAAAAGTGCGTCTCGGGCCCGGGCCATCGTTGGCGCTTCGTTACGAGGTGCCGCGTTTTTGCTGCAGGCAGGACGTCCGCCACAGTAAGACTTACCAGGGACCGACGCTTTCGCTTCCCGTGAGAACCGTCGCCGCTGAGAGTTTCGGTCCTTCTTGTGCCTTGAGAAGTATGCACTCAAATCAGGCTTTGGGCGCCCATACCTCGACAGCCGCCATTTATCGAAAATAGAGTCGGCCAGTTACCCACAGAAGCAACGACGTCATTACGGACCCTACCTCCACGTTGGCTGCGGAAGTCGAGCGATGACGGAGCTGTGTTGAGTGGTGAAGTGAACATGTGTCCAGTTGTCAGCAGTATCTGCCTAATGTGCGTCTGCCTGATCGGTGGGTTATACAGTTAAGGTATAGGTTGCTTTCATTTCTCAAAGTCCTCCACAACTTCACTTGTCTGCAACAGAAACTACATCTAGTGTCCGCTGCCCTACATGCGTTCTGCCGGTACGCGCAGAATCGAAAGCTTGGAAGTCTAAGCATGGTAACACTTTTCCTTATTATTATTATTATACGACAGTAGTTACAAGCTGAAACCTGCGGTTGCTGTATCCACCCTTTTCTCCTTGCTAACCACCGCCACTGCTTTGCTCGTGCTGCATACAACCCAAACATCGGCAAACCGGCTTATGTAGCACGACATTTCTTGAGCCACAAGTGGCACCGGTGAGCGCACCTCTGTTCTCCGTGACCAAAGAATAAATCACGACATAATAACTGCATACAGAGAGCCGCCTCGTCGATATATCTTCAGCACAGATGCCAGCTAATGCAAGAGTGTGTGGTAATCAAAAGTTTCACAATTTACGCACATTAGGGGTTTCAAATAGACTGTTCATTGATTTCGTATGATTAGACTATTACACTTAATTGAAATATTTATGCTGTGCTTTTTTAATTTTTTGTATTTTTTTAAAGTTTCCTTGTAGACACTCATTGTTATTGCTTCTGTAATGAGGTTTCTAATTATTTTACGTCATGTGCTTTGCGTTTTGTATAGGCTGCTGTTCTGTAGGCTACTGTTCATTTTATATTATACAGTGGCATACTATAACAGAGCAGTGGCTGTAGATTTTTGAGTATTTTACATGATGTGCTTTGTGTGTTGTTTTTTCTTCTTTTTTACGTGACCATTTGAAATCTGTAAATGTTTCTTTTTTTTCACTCAAATGTATTTTTCGGTCTCTTGTTTCTGCCAAGTAATGGGGCAAGCACCCAGTCAAGCTGCAGCTTAGCAGCTTTTTGTGCTTGTCCTAGCATTCTTCTGTTCATGTACAAAAGAAATGCTGAAATAAATTGACTTGACTTGACATATGAACGCCGGCAAAAGGGGCGTATATGGTAGCCAGAACAAGTGCTTGTGCGGTCAAAACAAAACTGCTCAACATCGCCACTGGGTTTAGAATTCATGTCCTTGTGACAATGTGTACGTGGGATCCGAATGCGCGTTTGGCATATTGTTCACTGTTCTTCGCTCCACATAGACTGAGAGTGATGGTTTTTGTGCATGTATTTCGGAGGCCCAACAAGCAATACTGCAGTGGATGAAATTTAGCGAACAACGCTGTGTGCATCGCAAAAAAAGAAATCATTCTTGAGAAGATGGCGGTGTCCGCTGTGAGAGCTGGCTGCTATCGCAGTAAATAATTTGAGAGCCAGAAAGATCGCTTAACTGTGCTGGCCTTTCTTTCTGTTTTTTTTTTTTTTTTTTTTTTTTTTTTTTTTTTTTTTTGCGTGTTCATGTGAATGTTCTGCCTGTTCATGTGAATTACCTAAAGGTCAAACCGGCACGACAAATCACGATGCCTCGATCAGTAGCTAATGAAAAAGCAAAATTGCTGCGCGACTGGCCGCTCGAGGCACTTTGCGTGTATTCGCGGGCTTCTTTCACGCTAGGAAAAACACTTTTATGTAGCACGTATGTAGCCACAGAAAGCTGTATCGGGAGTTTCTCATGTTGCTCTACAATTTTCTCACTGACACTTTTCATCTAATTATAATAATTAAGAAGTTGATTAATTAATTAAAACTAATTATATAATTAGGTGGAATTGAAAAAAATTATCTGAGTATCTCCAAGCGACGGCAAACAGCATTACCTTGGTTCTATCCAGCTACGTCGCATTTGCATATTTGTAAATTTTGGCCCAAGTTAAGTGAAACATCCTGTATATCATGTGTCATGCGCGTGAGTGGCCTCACTAGATGCGAGAGTGATAGTCGGTCTGTCTCTCTGGCGCTGACAGACAAACGGTCATTCTCTGATACAGTCGTCTTGATCTGAAGGCGAGAGCACAGCGTACACTCGCAACATGCAAGAGCCATACTGGATTTTCTACGACTAAGCGTAGTATAGTAAGAGTTTCTTTTATTAAACTATGTATGAAATAATAAAAAAACGCAATAATTCTTTTTTTTTTTTCAGAACGCGCTTATTGTCTAGCTATCACCGTCATTGTCTCCTTTACCTTTTGCTTTTATTTCCTCTTGCCTAAAACCTGAGTACGTTGCTAGAACGAGTTAATTCAAGCAATGACAACATTGGAATATCATTTAACTGAAATGAATGCAAAGGCGGCGGGCGTCATTGTTACGTCGGGGCATAACTACGTACTGATTTCGACATCTATAACCGAACGGCTGGAATGCGAATAAGGTATTAGTTAAGCACAAATGCGTCTGACTGAACAATGAACGCGAAGAGAAAGGATAAACAAAAGTCAAATTGTATGTTTGCGACTATTCGCGGAAATCTCTCTCTCTCTATCTCTCTCTCTCTCAGGATAACGCGACGTGAGACCTTTAAAAACCAGTGCCATCTGCTTATGCATTCTTAACTTCTTCCTCGCGAAAGTGCAATGCCCGTACATATGAAAAATTATTTCCGGTTGTTCTTTTTCTTCCGCCCCGCCCTAAAGCATGGCAAATACCACGCGGTTTCGCGGCAGTGCAGTGACCGTGTTACGGCTGTTATCGCTAACCGAATGTATAGGCCGCTTGCATTGCTCCATCTCCCACAAAGGGAGCCGCCTGTTCGCTTTCTCCTTACGTGTATATACCGGAGTACATGCGCAAGAAACGAGTCTACTGTGTGCAGCAAAAAAAAAAAAAAAAAAGGTGCAACGCATCAGCGAACAAACCGTCGCGAGTAGTCTTCAAATTCTTTCTCTCGTCCTGAAAGAAACTAGATTGAAAGAAATTGCAGTGGTTGCGCGCAAAACTTCGTTGCAGATGTCTCGAAAGGGTGGCACGGCGGCCGTATACAGTCGCAGTCGCCCCAGCCTAGGACCGTGACCTCTTTCGAAGAGCCGCGGCCACCTCCAGGCAGACTGGAAATCGTGTCTCGGACGCATTCGCCACGGCGCGCGCCCCCTATATAACGCCGTGACTGTTGCGCGCGCTGATCAGGAGGCTCCTGCCGTATCATTGAGCGAGCAGCGGTCGCTGCTGGAGGGAGGCTGGCCCGCGAGGCGCTTTAGCTCCTGTCATGCACGTCTTGCCTACAAACCTGAGCATTTTCCATCACGGCACACGACCAAGGCCGGGGAACGTAACTCAGATCGTCTCCTCGCTCGGCGCATACACTTTGTTGTGGGTCGGTCGCGCGATCCTTCTTTATTTTTTCTTGAGCCTTGGAGGGCTCTAAGTCTAGAGTGGGCTGAAGTTTGCGATAAAAGCGGTCACACACTGAACGTGCAGTTTGAACAACAAGGTTATTCTTTGGGAAATAGCAGTTTTCTGTCACTCGACCCACAGAAAATAAAAAAGAAGCAAAAAGGAGAGAGGGGGTTAATAAGAATTGCAACGCGAAAGGTACAGTTTGGGCATCACAAATATGCCCGCCAGCTGCGCACGCTGTGGTGCGAGCCAGTTCGTACTTTGAAGAAGAACGTTGGTTGAGTCGACGCTCACGTCCCTGCGTTGTTTCCTCTGGAAGGACGGGATCTTCACGCGCAGTCTGTGACACAGAATGTTCTTTGTTAGAACAGAAAAACCACGTGAATCATTCGCTACGAGGAAAACTAGTTCAAGAAGCTGGCTCGGTCTGTGTGCGTCCAGGCGGAAACCACACTTAGTGATCTTTTCGTGAATTCTTTCTTGCGACTTGCCCAACAGGCTACCCGTTAATTTCGTACTACTAGGAATTTTGAGCTGCGTTGGGTGCGGCGAGCAATAAGGCAGCTTTTGCTGCGCCACAACTATCTTGGCTCACGCTTAACGTCCCTTCAACGGACGACATGACATCTCCTTTACAGTCTGCGATTATACTAATAAAGTTGCATGGTTCGATCAGTAGACAATGTTGTCTCGCTTGCACAGAGTCGGCGTTTTCCCCCGGTCCTCATCAAACTTGTAAGTTGACTGTGTGCCCGACCGATTCCTTCATCGTCCATGTCTGCTGTAAATATTTTTCGCACCGCGCATCTTCTGCCTGTACTCGCCCTAACGCCTCAAACATTTTTTGCGGAACTTCGAGCACCCTTAACATGACCAACAGCGAAAGCCGAGGCGTGATTGTTCTAACGATCTCAAGGAACGTGCTCTTCGGATGAAGGGATTCGTCCAAATGTAAGAAAAATGTGAAGCGAACAAACAATTTGCGATAGGTAGACCTGGAGTGGAAGAAGCATAAAAACCACATTGGCAGCCATTTATCCATACGATGAATAAAGAATGAATTCGTTATTGCAGAATCCTAATATTTCAATGCAGCTCATCTTTATATTTTCCTTGGTGTCTCTTAACATGTCAGTACCCATTTAAGGTAAATGAGGACGTAAACGCAGTTACTATGTCCAAGGTCTTTGGTTTTAAAGATATCAGATGAAATGTTAGTGAAACTGCGGTAAAGCATTGGGAAAGACAGCTGGGCTTATACTTGATACACTGACCCTAGAGCCAAAGCAGGCTCCGCATTTGGTTGTTCGCCTTGTCATGTTGCTGGCTAAACGTGATGGCAGCCATGTTGTTCTGACTCATGACATCCAGATCATTCCCGATGGCTGACTGCTGAATAAGTTAGATGCAACTACCGCGGAATAATCTGGCAACAAATGTTATTACATATAACGTATTACTATATCAAAATTTTCCAGTGACGTGATTTCCACTGATAAAGTGCACTGAAGGTACTCGAAGTCTGCAAGGAAATTTATTTGTTAAAGGTAACACGTTTGCGCACAGTAGAACATGCAGTATGGGAAACCTAACTGGAATAGCAGTGCAGTTCATGGCACATTTTCTGTCCATATTTTATAAACTCACCCTACGCACAAAGTTTCTAGCAAATGGTTATCATCATCATCAACAACAACATTCTCGTCATCATCAGCCAATTTTTATGTACACAGCAGGACGAACACTTCTCCCAGCAATCTCTTATTACCACTGTCTTACATTAGCCGATTCCAAGTTATGCCTGCATATTTCGTTTTTTTTTTTCCACCGCCTAATTCTCTTCTATCCTCTACTGCGCTTCCCTTCACTTGGCACCCATTTTGTAGCTCTAATTTAGACCCCCTCTTATCTGCCCTGCGCATTACATTTCCTGCCTAGCTCCATTTTTCCTCTTAATGTCGACTAGAATACCGGCTACACACGCTTTCTCTCTAATCCACACCGCTGACTTACTGTCTCTTAAAGTCAGTGCCTAACATTTTTCGTTACATCGCTCGTTGCGAACACGGAGGTTATATACTAAAATAATCTCCTTGGTTGCGAAGCCCTTAACTCTTTCTCAAGCTCCTTTGTTAACCTCCAAGCTTCGGCCCCTTATGTTAATACCGGTAAAATACAAGGATTGAACACTTCTCGTTTCAAGGATAGAGGTAAGCTGCCGGTTACGATTTGATAATGCCTGCACACGCCCGCTCTGGAGCGCGCTCCAAACGCGAGACGCGTGCTCCAGACCAGCCGTGGCCTGCCGTATGTGTTCAGTTGACAGTTGACAAGAACTTTTTTGAAAGGTCCTGTGGAAAAATATTGGGAGAAGCCGAAGGCACCCCAATCAAGTTGGTGGCTCCACCCATGACGGAACCGGGAGGTGTGTGGCTCTCGGCGACGTCGTATGTGCTCAAACCCATTTTATTCTTCTGTAAATTTACTTCTCATGATCAGGCTCCTTTATGAGTAATTGAAATAGATAAACGTAGCCCTGCATAGATTCTAGAGTATGAGTGCCGATAATGAATTTATGTTCTCTTGCCACGCTATTGAACATTACCTTTGTCTTCTACATATTAACCATCTATCATCCCCACTCTTGCACTTTCTCGGGCAAGAGAATCCTCAATCAATTGTTGAAATTCATCCCCGCCGTTGCTGAACAGCACAATGTCATCTGCAAACCGTAGGTGGCTGAGATATTAGAGACTTTTAGTATTGCGGAAAATGCTTGCGTTAGCGTTAAAATCTTTGCGGAACGCTGTTCGATAGAGTTTTAGTATAGCGTAAGACAACGATGCGCCGCTAAGCGCAAAACCATCTAGCTGCGAGTAGTCAAAGCAGCGAACTGAGCAGCTCGACAACCAAACTAGCCGTGTGGATCCACGCCAAGCCTTGAAACGAGCCTGCATGTCAAGCACTCGGGCCGAGGGTGCCGCCATGTTTGCAACGCTAAACACTTAGCGAGCGTTTAGCGTCTCCGCTATATTTGAAAAATAGCGGACGCACGCTACCCGCAAAACTGAAATAGCGTTCTGAGCATGCGCAGTCTGACCCCGCTATTTTATTGCGTTTAGCGTGGTGCCATTTCCGCAATACTAAAACTGTCTATTATCCACAGACCCTCACTCCTTATCCTTCCCAGTCAAATAGCTTGAATGCTTCTATACGCAAGCAGTAAGTAATAGCGTAGGAGAAATTGCATCCTTGCCTGACACCCTTCTTGGTCGGTATTTTTTTTTTCTTGTGGAGAATTAAGGTAGCTATGGAGTCTTGAGCTATATTTGCTGGGATATTCAAATATGATTCCTGTATTCCTTGATTACGCAATGCCTCTATGACTACGGGTATCCCTACAAAATCAAATGCATTTTCGTAATCTATGAAAGCCATATAGAGAGGTTCGTTATGATCCACAGATTTTTCAATTACCTGATTGATAACATGGATGTGATCCATTGCAGAATACTCCTTCCTGAAGTCAGCTTGATCTATTGGTTGATTGAGTCAAGTGTTGCCCCTGATTCTATTGGAAATTAGCTAGGTGGATATGTCATACAATACTGAAAGCAAGCTAATGGGTCTATAATCCTTCAATCCTTTAACGTCTCCCTTCTTATACATTACTATAATGTTGGCATTCTTGCAAAAGCAAAATGGTAGACTTTGAATACTGGCTGACTTCAATTCTGCTGTTGGAACATGCCCTCTAAAGAAAGTAATTTAAGAAACCTTATAATGAAAAGCGTTCATTATTAATCCTATTAGCCTGAGGATCTTCTCAGACTTAAGTTGATCGATCATATACTCATCTGTAAAATAATGACGGTCTCTTTAAGTTTTGGGTCTCCACGATTCTTCTTTCTGATAGCGCCGCAGAGCATCCTATAGAGGATGTTTCACTTAACTTTGATCAAACATTAAAAATATGCAAATGCTACGTAGCTGGACCGAACCAATATAATGTTGTTTGCCGTCACTTGGAGATGCTCAGATTATTTTTTTTGCATTCTGCCTAATTACATAATTAGTCTTAATTAATTAATCAACTTCTCAATTATTATAATTTGATGAAAAGTGGCAATGAGAACATTGTAGAATAACATGAAAAACTCCCGATAAAACTTTCCGTTGATCAGTACGTGATACATAAAAGTGTTTTTCCGAGCGTGAAAGAAGCCTGCGAATACACGCAAAATTGCAGCGCGACTGGCCGCTCGAGGCACGAAGTCCCTCGAGCGGCCAGTCGTGATATTTTTAGCATCAGGATTGGCTAAAATGTTTTCCTACGAACAGTTCTAGCGTAGGCATTCTTGTGAATGCGGGCTCAGATTCGTGCTTGCCAGTGCGTACGCAGCGAAGATTGTGGTACGGACACACTATAGCCTCACGGCTACTAGCCATTTGCCGTGGCCGGTCGCCGACTTATGGCTGTTTCATCGCAAAATGGCGAGATTTCTCTGCCGGGGAGCTAGGCAAATTCTCCATCCAAGAATTACACCATCTGCGTTTTCTCTTGTTTTTAAATTGTAGACATTTATTAGGTTTAAAGAAATGCATTCCCAAGATATTCACGATTGCAAAAAAAAATTTTTTTTTGTCTGCCTGAGTACCATTTTGATTGAAAAGAGCCAAACGTGACGTAAAATAACGAAAATTACAATTATTCTTAATTCAAGAAAAGTGGAAATTTCGTCTCAGTACCTTGGAAAGGCTGTGCTTTATTACGCATTCTCCTACGTAGGCCTCGACTTTATATTTAATACATTTATAAGTGGTTAAAATGCTAATTCGGGGCATACTTAAGATTTTTTATAAAAGCCTTAAATTTATCCGTAGCTGTTTCGTTAACTATTCCTGACCGTCTTGTGCGCAAATAATATGCTAGCTAGAATATTTTCGCATGCAACAATCCCGAAATATTGGACCAAAATGATCTCAAAGTTGACAAAATTGCCTTTGTATCACGTTTTCAGCTATGAAGTCTGCATTGAGGTGTTTCGCTTTTAAAAATGAAAGTTTGCGTGCAAGAAGGACACCTAACAATTTGTTCCAGAATGTTTAAGCAGAGTGATTTTCCTTTTAATAGAGATAATTTCTTTGTTAAAGTTTGTTCCCTCCGTTGGCTCCATTTTACAGCAGTGCATCTTCACTGCAATACAAGCCTCGGAGTGGCAGAATACCTTACGTGCTGAGCACGTTTTTGTCAGAAGGGCGTTGCAGAAGTGCTGGAGACTCCCTCGCCGCCGTTTATTCAGCCACCTCTAACTGCTATGTAGATGAATAGAAATAAAGTTAGTCGGGATTTGAAAGGTGATCCCTTTAAAATAAAATAAAAGTAGTTGCTGAAGCAAGAAGTTATTACCAAGAAAGGAGAAGCCATTGTCGTTATTGATTATGCGGAAAATTAACACTTATGCTCCCCAGTTTTTTGGGTTCTTTTTTTTTTTTTTCATTGGATAAACGAACAGGCATCTGTCCATACAATAGTAGTCTACTTCAGTTCGGATGAAAGCAACAGTGATATCACTGTTAAAGTATCTGTCGTCATTAGAGGCTGCCTAGAACACGTCACAGAACCTGTGTCAGCGTTACAAGCCGAATTTCTCAACATTTTCGAACTACAGTTTCCCGGAATTCGAGAACTAACTACACTACCCTTCCAATGGCGTTTCGTCCCAATACTAAAATTGCAGGAATATTTTAAACCTATGCTACCACGAACATCACTTCAGTATTTTTGCAGAATCGAACTTTTTACCACTTCGCACGGTAAAAGTGGTTGCAATAATGTTGGCGGCGATGTTAAGCGTTTAGCGGCTAGAGCAAGCCTTCCAAGGCATTACACATTACGACCCGTTTGCCAGCACTTCGAATGGGCGAAAGAAAAAGTGAAAGAAATCTTGATCTTGTGCGTAGTAAAACACGTTGTAGAATTAAAAAAAATCAAACTAGCGTCACGCTTCCAAAGAGCTGTATCACTCACAGGCCTGCACGAGTATTCCAACACTTGCATACATTGTCACTATCCGCAATCTGCGAAGGACTGGCTTCCTCTTCGTCGACGGCAGTTAGAGATGGCTAAATAAATGGTGACACAGTACTGCCAAACACTTCAGCAACGCCCTCCTGATAAAAACGCGGTCAGTGCATATAGTTTCCTGCCACCCAGAGGCATTTATTGCACTGAGGATGCACTGTTGGTCAACGGCGCCCGTATGGCGTATAGTTAACAAACTTCAAAATATTTTTTTTTCTCGGGCGAAACAAACATTGCTTTGATTAAACTTTCCGAAGCAAATTGTTAGGTGCTCTTCTATGAAACATACAACTTTTCATATTTTTAGGTGGACCACCTCAAGCGGAATTTATAGCTGAAAACGTGACACAAATGCAATTTTTTAAACTTTGCGGTCATTTTTCTTCAATATTCCGTAATTGTTGCGTGCCAAAACATTTTAGTTGGTTACTTCGGCACAAGACTGCCATAAATAGCTGACGAAACAACTACAGATAAATCTAGTTTTAATTAAAAATTTCAAATATACCCCAAATCGTCTTTTTTGTCCGCATTATAAATAATAATATAAGCGGGGCCTACAAAGGAGAGTACATCGTAAATCAGAAGGTTTCTAAGGTATTGAGACACAATTCACGCTTTCATTGAAGTAAGATACATGTTTGGGGATTTTTCTTCTTCCACATCATCTTTTGCTCTTAAGAATGGAATTCAAGAAGCCGCTCATGCAGAAGCCGCTCAGACAACGTATGTCTTTCACGCGAAATATTTCGGTCATGCGTTTACTTGCACCCAACAAATGCCCGTAATTTTTTTAAGATATCGAAGATGGTCGAGTTTTCGACTGGTGCGTCTGACGTACAACTGCGGCCAGATCGCTCGACGGACCAGTCTATGCGAGCGCTGTCACCGCGAACATAAGATGCAACTAGCTTTTCACGCTTAATAATGTCTGATAGAATGAAGCGTTTCTGAAAAGTTTATCTCATGCCAAGTTATGACCACAGTCAGAAACTTCTCTAGCACGAGCGTGAGCAGACAGCGCTGAGCCTACAGGGGCGCTGCCAAATGGCCCACCCGTGCCCGCGCTTCAGAGACAAAGACGCCGCGAATGTCATTATATACATCTTATCTTCTACATAATATTATAGCAAGCACCAAATAAATTATGAAAGAAATATGCAGGATGTTCCAGCGAACACTTTCAAAAATGTTTAAAGGTTGCCTGGGGCAGATAGCACAATTCTAGTTCATGAGCTGGTCTAATCGAAGAGGCGTGCATTACTTGCACAAAAAAATTAAATACATAATGGACTTAATCAAAAAAATTAACTAATTAAGTTTTTAACTAATTACCTTATGGCCCATATTGCAATTTACAAGTTCAAGCCGTGGAGTTCGCAAGGCGGATCCACTTGGAACGAATTCTCAGCATGACACCAGTTTCAAGATATTAATTCCCGAACTTTGCGGAGAAATACATTGGCGTTTCAGTTACTTCCTTAACAAAACGTCGTTTTATGCATTGAAGCATAAAAGTAACTGGAACGCCAATGCATTTCTCCGCAAAGTTCGGGAATTAATACCTCGAATTAAACTGGTGTCATGCTGAGAATTCGTTCCAAAGTGGATCCGCCTTGCTAACTCTACGGCTAAAATTTGTTAGTTGCAATATGGGCCATAAGGTAATTAGTTAAAAACAAGAACCTAATCAGGGAAATTTTGTTAATTAGTCGATTAGGCATTTAAATTTTTTGTGCAAGTAATGTCCGCCTCTTCGAGTAGACCAGCTCATGAACTAAAATTGTGCTATCTGCCACAGGCTATCTTTAAAAATGTTTGAAAGTGTTCGCTGAAACACCCTGTATACTATGCATTTCGGGATCATTAGCGGTTTATCTTGAAGCCCGCTACACTTTCCGATCAAGGCGGATCAGGCGCCGCCGGCTTCGAAGCATCAGGGGTGATGATCCACTATGCAAGGCGTCCTTTTTTTTTTTAATGCAGAATTTTGAAAAATCGCCTGGGGCTGATAGCGCAATTGAAGTCCCTTGAGCTTGATTACTCCAAGAGGCGGACACAATTCACACGAGAAATACAAATGCAAATGCAGCAATTAACGACATAACTAATTATCGTGTTAATTATTTGCTTTACGGCATATATTGCAATTTACTAATACTAGCTGGTGAGCTTGCAAGACATATCCACTTAGAACGACTTCTTTCGAGACATGTGCCGTCAAACTTGCAGTAAAAATGCCCTATTGTTCTACTTGTCTGACAACCGCTGTTTTATGCATTCAAACACAAAAGTATTTGGAACGCCCATGTATTTCGCCCCACAACTTGTGAATGAATATCTCGCAACAGGTGTCATCCTGAAAACTCGTTCCAAGTGGATATACGCCTTGCGAACTCACCAGCTGCAATTGTCAGTGGCAGCATGGGCCATGAAGTATTTAATTAAAAAGTTAACGAGTACATTTTTGTTAATTAGATGCGTTTCGATTTCTCTGGCAAGTAATGTCCGCCTCTTCGAGTAACGCAGTTTAATTACTAAGGCCATGCTATCTGCCACAGGCGATTTTTAAGAAGTGTGGGGTAAAAAAAAAAAAAAAAACATTTTTTTTTTCTTTTTTGATCGCCAGAATGGCGATGCTTTCACTATTTTTATGTGCTAATTATTGGTTCACTGAATGAATGCCAGTGGAACGTCGAAGCATTTTCTTGCTTTTTATTTCGCCATATTCAACAGTATTTCGAAAATTCTCAGTCTAGGTAAAGATTACTTCCATCTGGAGTGGCTTGTGATATTTTTCGCGCTGACGACTGCCTGCTTCCATTCCCACGACATACACAGATAAAAGTAGCACTTAGCTTAGTTCACGGTTGCTGAGCGCACACCAACTCCACCACACCAAAACATTGTTAAACGAGGTTCTTATAAGCTCAGGGAAGAACCACCTCCTTGCAATTCCAGATCGGCCACCGGCCCTAAAGAGTGAGCTGAGATACACGGCAAACAAAAGAAACAGTTTGATGACAAAAAAAAAAAAAAAAAGACGAAGGGACTGTACAGAGGTACCGACAAGAATTTAACGCGGAAGGAATGCGGCAAACGTTTTGCTCGAATGGTCGCGCGACCTGTTACGTGTTTTTATGCGGAAAGCGAAAGTCAGCGCGCAGCAATCGTGTAGCGCTCACGCGCCGACATTGAAAGCGAACGCTTACCGCCAAGAATGTTCACCCCGTTTTCCGGCCGCTTGAAGCGAGGGCTGGGGGAGTTAAATGGAAGGGGTGGGCTGTATGTGTGTGTAAGGGAGGGGGGGGGGGGAGCAGAGTGTAGAGAGGTTCTGATGCTGTGCCGCACCGGTGCCCGCCGCAGATTATGCGTCTCGCAGAGATTACCCAGGCAACCGCATGCTCCGGCCAGAAAAGGCAAGGAACCCGCTAAAGCGGTCTATCTGGGCAGCCAACCAGATCGGGCCGCTGTAATCCGCGATTCTTGCCTCTGCTGGCGGAAACGGCCAGAGAACCCGCAACGACTCATTGCGTCCCTTTGGCTGGAGCACGCGCTGACCCGGCGGCCGGCCACACAGTTGCCCGCACTTCCCGTTCGTCCTGAGCTACAGGCCTGGCGATCTGACTGTCGAGGGCTTCGAACCGTCATGCGCCAACTTGCGTACGCGGCTCTGCGGTATTTCGTAACGCGATGCATGAGGAAAAGCGGCCCTGCAGTCGCTCCCCTTCCCCGGGGAGGAAACCGGCATTTCTGTCCGCACGGGCTGCTACGGGAGCTCACGCGTGAACGACATGCAGTGGCCTTGCGACCAGGATCGACCACTAGTATGGGGGAATCACGTCATTAGTATTCGATCGCTCACAGTGGCTAAAGGTTGACATGCAATCGTAGCAGGTTGATAGTTTGGTAGTACCGGTGTTTGCGTAAGGTTGTTTTTTTTTTCTTTTTTATCTCTCCAGAAGAAAGGCTCCTATTATTAATGAGGTCGTTTGCCTAAGAGCGAATGGTATCGCTCATTTGCAGTGGAAAACGACCAGGGTAAGTGTGTAAGGATTGTACAGGGTCGACCACATCTAAGGTGAGCACCTCATTAGTATTCAAGACTTCATAGAAGCTGATGTTCAGTACATAATTCGAAAGATCATTATTGTGTCTATCGACACCATAATTACACATCGTATAACGAACATTTCACTCGCGAAGTAGAATAAACGCAGTAGTTTTACCGGCTTCAATACTAATGAGGTGTTCACCTTAGATGTGGTCGACCCTGTACATCACCAAACTGGCTTTTCTTTCACGTGAGAAATTAATTACATTCTGCCTCTGGTTCCTCAGTAGACTTAAAGGCGTTCATATGCACCAGTCGTAAACACTGACACAGAAATTAACACCACTACAAGTCGCATCGAAATGCGGCGGTGGCGTACTAATGCATCGAATCGAAAGGCACTCATGTACGTACAACAAATCTTGGTATTATATGCCCTAATGGAACCTAAACGAGCGTGAAACCGAGAGCTATAATTAATATAGCCTCCGTAGGACGCCTGCGGCGATCAGTACACTGGGGTGCATTGTGTACCAAACAATAAATCACGTGGTGACGAATGATATGTAGGTGTTCCCGGCACTTTTCTGCCGTCTGTACCTCAAAGCGTTCTAGCCAATGTGTCGTCCGCTGTTTCCATAAAAGTATGACCCGCCACGAATGTCGCCGGGGAGGGCGCGATCAAGGTCCCCTTATCGGCACCAAGACCTCACAGGCCATGCAGACCTCACAACAGCCTGTAAGAACGATCGTTCGATTTGCTGGCGTATTGTTTATTCTTATCACATGCTATGACAATGGTGGTTGGTGGTGACACGAAAGTGCACACGAACATTCTGTCGCTGCGCAAGCGAGCATTTCGCCGACGCTGCGCGAGACGGTAGCGAATATCGAAGTCTTCGCCCGCCGCTACTACAAACATTTTCAAGTCCCCTTACGTCAGCTCGGGGCAGTGATCGGCGCCGAGGAGACCGTTGAGTGCTCAGTGCGAGTCTTTTGTTGACGCCGCGCCGAAGAAGGGCAGGTTTGCGGTCCGGCGTGGCGGGCGAGAGGCGCGTGAAGGGCTGCCTGCGACGGTCAAGGGCGCGCCGATCGAAAGCGCGCCAGGGAGGTTTGGGCGCCAAACGTGGCGCGGCGCCTTCCGCATAACTGTCCCATTCAGCGGGAACAACCCCTGGGGCGCCAAGGAGAGTGGCGGGGGGTCCTCCCCCCGTTCGTTACTACAACAAGCGTCCCTACGGGCATTGTTCCGCACGCGCCCCCTCGCCACCTAAGGCGGCGACGGCGCGGGTGCTGGCCTTTGTGCTGACACGCGATCTCGGCCTCTCCCGCCGGCTGTCTGTGCACACACGGCCGCAACGGGTGATGGAGCCCCGGTACACACACACGCCCCTGCGGGTCATCGGGCTTGGCGCCACCCTCTCCCGCTCACCCCTTCCCTCCTTACGCCGCCACCTTCCGGGGCGTCGCGACCAGCGTTAGTCGCCAAGCCAGGGCGCGTCATTGCAGCCGCGCGAAACTGAGTGCCACCTCGTGCCCTACAGAGACAATTCCTTTGTCTTGGCCACTGTTTGTCTCGCAGCTCGCGCGGTGACAGCGACGACGAGGGCAGACCGGGTCAGCTGCGATCGCTGATGAGCTCGGGGCTCATAAAAATCCACACCCTTCGGCGCGTAACGACTGCCGTTTAATTCGCGTACGCCCTAATACCCGCTAAGCAGACTATTCGTGGTCGATAAGCGCCGCCACTGTTACTAATCTTAGCTGCTCAACGGTGATAAAAATGTCCTTCCTAAAGGAGCGGAGTACGACCTTCGATTGAAGTGAGACGCGGGAACAAGAATGGAAGATCCATCTCAGGGCTGAATGAAGCACAACCAACGCCTTTTGATCTCGGGCGGAGTGAATGTCCCCAACGACTAAGCACGGATCAGCGTCAGGCAAAGTTCAGCGTTCGCCTGCGATTAGTTCTTTTCGCAGGTCCGAATATGATTAATCGATTCTGAATTTACGTATATAAATAGTTTGTGCTTGACTGCTCTTGATTGCGCACAGCCACCTCAAGCAAATATTTATATTTAATGTTGGTCTTGCATAACTGTCGAGAGGAATTGACACTGAATGAGATGCACACGTAGAAAGAAAGGCGAACACACCTATGGCAAGATTTATACGTTTAACGCTACACCGAACCCCTTAGCCACCGTGTAGATGCTACATGGCTTCTACAGAAATTCTTGGGGAAAGAGGATTTATGGTGGTTCTCTTCACGCAGCGGTTTGCTTTTCCTCGTACAATGTCAGTATGCCGTGCCTTGGCATAAAAAGGCTGCGATGCGACAGAGCGATTAAATGCCAGAAGAGCACATTCCGCAGTACCCAGCGTGGAAAACGGGAAAAATAAAGTACGCAAAAAATCTAGAAAACAATTCGTGAGGGCAACGCGAGTACAGTGCGAGCGAAAAAAAATAAATGGCGTACAATGCAGCTAGCAAGTGGCGAAAGCTGCCGTTCAAGGCGCATCTTCTATCTCCGGGCGTACGAATTCCGGAGGACGGCGACAGCGTCGAGTGTTTCCTCTCCAATAATAGCCGCGCCGAGTAGTTGCGTGTGGCGGAAGGGGTGTTTGCGCGCTGTTATTAGCGCGCTCACGCGTAGGACGCGGCGATGCAATCAACCTCGCCTCGGGGCCAACGTCGTCGATTGTCTTTTCCCTTCAAGCATCGCACCGTAACACTGTACTCCCACCCTTTTTCTTCTTCTTTTAATTCCTTCTCTTATCGAAGGAGGTCCGTTATGGTAGCGGTATGGGGGCCCCGGCAACCCGGAACCGCAAACCCCACACCGCGCGATGGCGCCACAGCAGTCGTGGGAAACAGCAGTCCCATCCTGCGCGCCAGTGACGAACGGCCTGCCACGGTGGGGGCCACGCGCGCTCTTGCCACACTCGCCACCGCACAGAGGCACTGTGGTGCCTAGCGAACGCGCGCGCGCGTTCTTCCAAGCAAATCGGCGCGGACAGCAGTGTCCTCGACAGCGGCAGCGGCGTGGAGGACACACACACACACTCACTGGTGTCGCCGCGTCGTGTCTCCGAAACCTTGACCGTGACAAAAAACTCGACAAACGACGGGGCAGAAAAGAAAACCCCGCGTAGGAAAAGGAAACAAAGAGGGTGGAAAGCAACAGCGCGCTGCCGGTATTGTCTTCGTGCCTGGAGTCCACGCTTTTGTTATTTCTTTTACTGCCTTTTTTTTCTATTTTTTTTTTTTTTGGGGGGGGGGGGGGGGGTGTGTGTGCGTGTGCGTGTGTGTGTGTGTGTGTGTGTGTGCGTGTGCGTGTGCGTGTGCGTGTGCGTGTGTGTGTGTGTGTGTGTGTGTGTGTGTGTGTGTGTGTGTGTGTGTGTGTGTGTGTGTGTGTGTGTCATGCTTCCTTCTTCGTTTCTCGAGCTTTTATTTTCTACAGACGCTTAACTTCTCGCGAAGTGTTTTTTTTTCTGTTCAATGCTCTTGCGGTGCACGCGGTTTCTTGGCTTTTTTTCCTTTCATCCTCTCTTTCTTGCTTTCACGCTATGCAACAGTTGCGAGTACATCCCCATGCATGGTGCATGTGAAACACGCTTTCCCGCGTTACTAAGCATAGATAAAGTTACTAAACATAGATAAAAATGGCAGAGACATTGCTAACGCTAGTGAGCGTGAGTTTTATCAAATGATGAGAAACACCAACGAAGAATCTCTCATGTGGGCATTTTGTAAATTAGAGAAGATGAGTCAGATTGTTCTGGCGGAAATGCTTGTTGACTGGAAGTAACATAGCCGCTCGTGAGGTTCGCGCACTGTCTAGTTAACAAAATGAGGCAAGAATACCTACGCAACACAGAGGTTGGGTCATTCAGATACGTACTGGAGCAGCCACATGTTTAGCGAGTTTTTCCAGGTGCCTTTAACCTCGCGCGCGCACATCGCACTATCTGGACCCACACTGGTACTTCCCCAAACTTTACTTTCAGGATAGTTATATCGCAGTATCACACTTACTCGTTTCCAAACACCAAGCTGTCACATCTCAGTAAGAAAGCTGAAGGTCTTCGACATATTAAATTTCTGGGAGGATGGTCGCAAAAAGCTATTCAAAGCAAGTGGAGTTCTTGAAGTGCACCGGCCTAAGTTACCACCCTGCCATTGCTCTCCTTGCTTTCTATCTCTCTCTTTGGGTGGACGATCGCCTTGAGTCATCCTCGAAATGCGCTCGCGCCATTCCAGTCGTCAAACCGAGCAAGTGTTCGACATAATTTAATTCATATCGGCCTACAGCACTTATCAATTGTATTGGTGAACTGGTGGAGAAGGTGGCCCTCTCGCGTCTTGACTGGGATATGGTAAACAGGAATGTCTACCCTCCACATTGAGAACGTAGTTGCCCTTGCGAACTATACGGCAAACACAAGGGCCATGCCATGCGAGCCATGTTACAGGAGCCGTATTCCTGGGCGTAAAGGGAGCGTTCAATGATGTGGCTCGCGAGGCATTTCGGACGGCATTGACGTACATAGGAGTTGGACACACGCACGCGCGCCGGGATTTGCGAACACCTAGCTGACGGAACTTTTTACATGCCGACTGAAGACAGCGACATTTCACCGCATAAAAAATTGAAGGAAGATGACGGCGCCTTTAGGCGGAGCTGGCTATACCCCATTTCACATTGAACAAATATGCACTAAATAGTAAACAACAAGCTGGCACCGAACAAAAAAAGTTACCAAGAACGAAAACAAAGTGAGACAGTCAGGCGACGTAAATGCAATAAAACAGTTCACAACAGAAATCACTTAAAACAAATTGGAACATAAAGCCATCTCACATAAATGTAAACGAGACAACTCATAAACAGACCACAAAAGACACACTAGAACGTAAAGTCAGCTCTTATAGATACACTAAATACAGGAAGCACGAAATTATATCACAGAAATTCACACTAGTTTGGGCAGACAAAGGAATACAAACGACAATCAATAATTTCCAACAAATGATTACTCTCTGCCAGAAATCTCTGGAGGGAGCGCTTGCCTTTGTTATACATGTATATCGGTTGGCCATGGATTTTTAAGGCTTAGGGCCTGAGGTCTATCGCCATTAGGATGCGTATCAAATGGCGCCTTTCAGTATCAGTCGCGGGAATTATAGCAAAACATGATGTATGTCTTCATCCGCGTGGCCTCAAATACACTGCGGACCATCAGCGCGTCAAATCTTACGCAGAAACTTGAAAATAAACGCGGTACCATGGCGTCAAGCGGCGAACTGGTGTTTCAACGATCTGCTGGTATTTAATGTGCGTGGGATATGAAATTCAAGGCAGTACCTAAAAGAATAGTTTTAAGCCCAACACTTTTCAACATTTGCCTCATCTGGCTAGAGAAATGTGTGCCGCACTCCGTGTAGATTTCTCTTCGTGCAGAGGACACCTGCACATAAATTTCGGGCCGCAACATTCCTGTAGTGCGTGCCAGTCTCGCGAAATCCATCACCCGCGTAGAAATGATCCTGCATTGTCGAGGGCTAAAAATGTTGCCGGAAAATATTGCTGCGATAAATTTTACGAAGGGAGACATGGAGCCCTATAACCTGAAAGTAGAAGGCACCTATCATATATGCCCTATGTTGCAAGTCACCAATTCCTGGGCAAAACTTTTGATAGTCAGCTGACATGGTTGCCACGTATACGATACCTGAAGCAGGAGCTTGTCTCTTTTGCTCCAATCTTCTTCATACCTTCCAACAATGCTGGCGGGGGCTCCGTTGAGTCATCTCGATTATATGCAGCTCTCTGCGAAGGTCTCCTTCGATACGAGCTGCCTGCCCTAGATGGCTTCTCCCGAACAAACATGAACATATTTGAAGGAATGCAAGACGAAAACATTGATAACATGTCTTGGCCTACAGAGGAAGACATCAACTATGGGCACACTAACAAGAACGCAGGCACCTCTGGCATACCAGTTCTACACACACAAGAGTTGACTCGTACGTATCTCTCTGCAGCAATCGACCTGCTCCCGCTTCACTGCCAGAGTCTTTCTGAGCCTTTATTGCCTCCTTGTAAGTTATCTGGCAGCTCTATCACTAAGACCGCGTCAGGGATAAAAAGTAAAACAAGAGCTAGGCCCCGTGACAGCATTAAAGGGGCACAAAAGATAAACACCTAATCAGTTTAGAATGATAAATAATTCCTTGAAAACTCTATTTTCGACAATTTTGCTGTAAGAGGCTGATTATAGAATAGAAAATGAAGGTCAAATTTCCATTCTCTTTTTTATTTCGCGCCAGAACCCCAGTGCCGGTGCGTCAGTGTGACGTCACTGATTTCTAATTATATTTTCCTATTTGGGCGTGTTGGATAGGTTAAACTTCTAGAAATTTGCCATGTTCAAGTTTTGGCTCCTATTAGCAGACAATCTAGTCCATTTTTACCAATAAAAAGTCACACTTTTTAAACAATGCGTTATCAGTCTCAACTGATTAAGTGTTTGTTTTTAGTGTCCCTTTAAAACAGCCATTGAGCTCCTGGCTCATGTTTACAGACTCACGTCTATCGCCTGTGTGCGTGTGTTTGCGCGTGTGTGTGTTTGAGAGAGAGAGGATGAGTAAGCCCTCTGGTTACCCGCCAAGTGGAGTTAACGTGCAGTCGATAAAGTAAATGCTATCGGCGCCGTCACATAGCAGCGAATGTGCAAGAACGTCGACATTGCATATACCAAACGGTCGCGCAGAAATAAAGCTGCATCAAGCGGCGCCTTCTGGCGGTCGTCCCCCAGCTGCCGCTTCGTAGCCTGCGACTCGCATCGAAGCGGTCAGCAATGTCGGCGCACACACCACGGGGCGTCTATCTATGCGCCACACGGTGAACCTATTCGGGCGTACGCGGAACACGCAATACGTGCCCCACGCAGTACACCTGCAGGATCTTTGTGAAGCGTCATCAAGGAGAGTCGGACGCAACTTGCGATTTCTATCTGGCGTTTCCGGGGTTTCCTCTGAAGGGCGCTCCCTGTTCTCTCGCGAGATGGGCTTTTCTTGCTGGACGCGCTCGCTAGGTGCTTTTCCCAGCGCACGCAGTGACCAAAGCAGGCGAGCGTGCTTTCGCCGAGATTAGCCTCGCGGCACGCCATGTGCCACCCTGCATTTGTTTTCCACGCGAGCGTGGAAAAGGCGCGTCATGGGGGCTAATAAGTTCCATGTTCATTCTAATAGTTGTCTCTCCTCGCAGCCTCCTGCAACTATCACGTAATGCAGCAGTTTTTTTTTTTTTTAATCTTGCTTGAAATTAATGCACGCAATCATTAAGCATTATCATATGCGGGTAAATTTCGCTACCTATCCAAACGCTGCCTTCGCCATCCTATGAGCGACTAAATCACGGAATTTGTTTTCTTTCTTTAATGTTTTGTAGTAGTGACATGTATATGGTGAAATGTAATGGCACTTGCTACTCGTCTCTTGAAGAAACATGTGGTACACTGCAGTGAAAACACTATGTACATATTTTTTAAGAAGGAATGGAACAAGACGCACCATAGCGAGCCACCATTATATATTGTATAAAGCGGTACGTATCGCTCCGTAATGGTCAATGTTGTAGCAAAATTACAACATGCGCAGAACACGAATGCATATATACATCTTTACACAAAACACAAACTTACATTTATGCACACACGAATTGTGCATACACACTGATTATATATATATATATATATATATATATATATATATATATATATATATATATCCTTCATTCGGACAACGGCGGAAAAGAGGGCGCTCTCTAATCTTTCCAAACGATGCCATTTGCCTGAAATACTAAAGGTGTTCGTTCTTTTGTTCGTTATATTGTTCCCGCTCATCCTGTTCCTGTCGCGAGCCTAGTTGAAATAATCGGCCTAATGATCGTCAAACATCGCTCAGAGTGGACGTATCTTTTTTATAAGACCTCAGAACCGTGCGGTAGTGAACGCAGAAAATATTCAGCAACAATGATGACCCCAGCATAAAGCGAAGAAATAGTGGACACAGTGACTCGCTCTCGGTTATTTTCTCAGAAGTTTTCACTATCTCCTTATGTATACAAATATGTTTCCCAGGGTTGGTTGTGTTTAGTATTCGACGAAACTCCTGCGCACGTTTATATATATATATATATATATATATATATATATCGTTTTTCTTTACAACCTGAGTACAAGTTTTCCAGTATATTTAAAGCAGTAATAGTAACCGCATGAGCTCGCAAACATAATCGCCTTGAATACTTGCTGACCCCGTCCATTCCGGGAACATTACCTTGGATGTGTGCATGCTCACTCAACACATGAGACCAGAAACACATTAGCGGCACGCGGGAACAGCCCTCTGCCAAAGAAAGGAAAAAAGAAAGAAGAAAAGCGCTGTCTCAAAACGCGGTTGCCGCAGATGAGTGGCAATACTTTTCAATCTTGCGCTTCCCCAGCCAACACACATACACGCTCACGCAAGCAAAATCGCGTGGGCACAATTAGCGGCTGTGCCTCCGCACGAATCGACAAGTTCTAAGTAGCCCCACGGGAACTATTTACTGTTTCTTCTTTCTTTAAGTATACAAACCGTTCGATGTGCGAACGTTTGGCAACTGTGGGCGCAAGTTCCAAACAAGTCAGTCGACACCTTCCTCGTTTCGCGTTGACGCCTCTCGACTATCGAGGTGGTTGCCAGGAATTCAGGCTCGCCAGCATTTCGCGAGCGTTCATTTGCGGCCGATTTCTGGGCCACGTTGCGCGGGCCTTCTTCCGTGCCGGGTGTCACTCAACGGTTGTTGTTCGGAGCCACGCGCGAGCGGAACGGGCGCCAACAGCACGAGGCGAGCGTCCGGCGGGCGGTCCGCGAGGGAACGTTCGCAGCACGCCGCCCGCGAACGCTCTTTATCAGATTGAACTTTGGGGCGAGGCCGGTACCCGCGCGGAGTCGGCGTTGGCGGAGCTTCGCCGATGGCGTCCGTTCCGGATTCCTGGCGCTGCATGCCGGGCGCAGTGCGTGTCCGCGGAGCCTGGTCTACAGTGCGGATCAGCCCGGGGACGACGATCCCCCCCCCTGCTCCTCGCCCGTTTCCCAGCCGCGGGGCCGAAACGCGCCGGGCTCCCATTTGTTGTGGAAGCGCGGGGCAATGGCTGACCACTCACAAACAAAAGGCCGGGCTCCGCTTGAAGTCGAGGACGGACGCAGCGATGCCCTCGGCGTCGCGATTCGCCGGTTCGCGCAGGAACAAACAAGCTCTTAGTTCGCGAGCTCCCGTTGTCGAGAACTGGTTGTAGGAAGTATTTCCCCTAATTGTTCGTTCGTTCGCTCATTTTGTTTGTTTGCTTGCTTGCTTGCTTGCTTGCTTGCTTGCTTGCTTGCTTGCTTGCTTGCTTGCTTGCTTGTTTACTACGTGTAGGCTATTTCAATTTTGGACATTCATTGAATGCCTCATCTCACTGATAACAGCTGTGAACTGTTAATGCGCTCATTTTCGCACTATCACACACGGTGCAGCTAAGCTGGGACGCTCGTGGAACGCCAAATGCGGCTGCAAAAATTGGAGGACGCTTTCGCTTCGCTTTTAAGAGTGGAACGCGATAGCATTCTAAGATCCCTGACTGCTTCTCACGCTTCCCGACAACTGCAGCTTAAGCAACCGTAATGTTTACCGGGAAACACTGGCGGCGAATGCTATGCACGAAGGCGAGCTTTCTGTTAGAAACTCGGCCTCTTGCGTGGGGCGATATCCCGGAGATATTGCACAGCCGCGCCAAAAAAAAATGCATAATTTTCAGGTTTCCGTCTTTGTTTCGTATTTTTAATATTTCAGTCTGAGAAGATTTAACATAAAAGGCATGCGCTGTGGGTGTTTTGTTTCATTACATTTGGTTGTGGATTGTCATTCTCAAAATTCCGAGGAATAGCTTTGCCAAGAATGCAAAACAAGGTATGAGCAACATTAATGATAGAATGATGCAGCAATATAACCCGCATATACCGCATGTCATATAACAAGGCATGGCATATACATGTACCTAAATATATTCGGAGGGCCTGCGTGGTTGGGGATGATTTTCTCACCCACCCGCCGACATCGCACGCCGACGCCGGTTGCCGACGCCGGATTTTCTGCGACACGGGGGAACGCTATCGTGTTAAAACTGATTACACGTTTTCAATTTGGACCAAGGATCAGGCGTGGAGCAACATCGTAATGTCAGCAGCGCGGGACGACGACGCGTCGGCGTACGTGACGCGTAGTTCGAGTCGTCAGCGTCCAAGCTGTAAACAGGTGACAGTGTCTGCATTATCGACGCCATATCTGCACTGGGTTTATGTCCATCCTGAACAGACAGGCGAGGTCGTACGTACGCGGCGTCACTCTTTGCCGGCTTTCTCCTCAACGTTAGGAGGTCTGATCACTGTCACACTGTAAAATACGCAGCAATATGCTAAACTCCGCAAATCTTATGCTTAGAACGACACATCGTGACATCAATATTTGTCGCCTGCCCCCTATCTCCATTATTAATTAGTATTTCTTCCGATTAGAGAAACATCAATATCCGTGTATACCGTAAATCCAAGCATGTAATGTTCGTCTACCTCAAACCGAGGACCACCAGCGCATGAATGCGCTTTTGCTTTGTCTTCGCCAAGTTGCAGAACATATGGCGTGAAGGCTGGAAGTGTCGGCGCTGCTATAATTATTGCCTCGAAAGTTCGATCACGTGACATCGGTCAGCCGCAGCGAGAGCTGCGAGTACGGCTGCGAGAGTGCGTGGCATCGAATGGGCCATCCTATCTCGCGATTCAGGAGGTTTCTGTTATTTCTCATTGCCCATAAACGTTGTCCCCCGCCGTTCATTGGTATTGACAGTCGTATTGGACAATCGTAGAATATTTGTTTGGGGCCACTGAGATGCTTCTTCTGTAGCTAAGGCCGAGACACGCTCTGCCTTTCGTTCATAATGTAACGAAAAGCCCTGTTTTGAACAAAAGTAAGCTGTTCAGAGCTTGTTTGTCGCCATCCTGAGTGTGCTTAGATAGATATTCCGTCCTCGGAATTCTGTTGCCAGTACGTTAACGCCTTCTTAAAAAATTATCTGCCTTCAAGAAGCAGGTTATAGCTGGTGATTGCCGTAGAGGAAAAAGAAGTTTACTTTTTTTTTCCCCCACAATCTCAAATAAAGAACACCTTCCATGTAAAGTGTTTTTGTTTACTGTATTCTGAACGCCCCTGTGCAGAAACTTCGCTGTCTACATAGTCTACACAGTGCCCGTATAGAACGCAAATTATTTATAAAATCGTATATGGGGTACCTACTACAGCAAAAATTCAGGGATCATGGTATCAGCGAGAAAAGAAAAAAAGTTAGAATACCTTATGACGCAACCACACAACATGGAATTCAGTCAGTAAATTGCATTGGTCGAGTATGCAGACGTGGTTTGCACCACTTCATTTTCGTCTTCATGGTTGTATAGAGGCTAGCTAGAAGGCTGTTTAATGGTAGGCTGGGAAAAATTTCTCGCGACATTAGTGTTCTACAGATTTTAGCTTGGTAAGCGGGATCTACTCGAAAGCCAAGAGTTTCGCAGCGGACAGCGTATCACGTGACGCGTGCGTCATGAAAACACGCTGCCCTCGCCGAGTCCGGCTTTCTCGGCTCGCAGACCGGATTGAAAATGTTGGCCGGTATTGCCGCCGATCCATTTGGAGCTCGTCTGTCCTCTGTATAGCCTACTCAGCGTCAAGTCTGTCACCATGGGCTTGATTGGTCTGGGGTGCTATTCTAGACATTGTCAAACTCCGCCATAATGTCAAGTTCTGTAGTGGCGGTGGCTTGAGCCAATCAGAGAGGCCATAGCAGCCCTCTGAACCAATCAGAGCTGACAAGATGGCGAAATCGGCAATTTGGCGAAATTTAACGATGTCCAGGATCGGTCCCTGGCAAACGTGTGGAATCACGTTTGCGATCGCAAAGGCCAGTTTTTACTTTGTAGATTTGTTGGCGATAAACACAAGTGCGATAATCGGAGCAAGGCGCCGAGAAGAACGCACTCGCCTCCGGTGCTTCGGCAACGCGCGTTAGCGTTGGAGTCGAGAGCAAGCATGCGGATTGAGCGGCCGTGTGAATGCGACCTTGCCCGGTTGCCCGGTGGCGCCTGCGTGAAGTGATCACGTGACTGCTTGGCACCCTGGAAACTAGCCGGACTTTGCCCTGCTTGTGAATCCAGCTTTATGTACATATAGTGAGATGTGCAGTGTCTGTTGCATTGATATTTACGTCGACTGCTCTTCCATACTTCTGATCTTATCGATTATGGATGTATGGATGCGATTTTTCTGGCTAGAAGGAGAGGCTTTCATCAGATGTGGAGCACTTGTTCGGCGTTCTTCACAATTTTCTTAACATAAGCCTCTTTTCCAGGTCACCAGACAGTTGCACATACGTCATATTAGTATTTTCTGTTCTCAGACAAAGTTTACGCAACACCAGATCTAAACACCGCCACCTATTTGTAACAAGTGCGGGTGCATCTACAGATCTTGTAAATGTATTTGCGGAGACGCTGCTTCGTGAAGCTCACGCTAGGCGATTGAGACCACTTAGTATAAATATTCATTGTATTTTTATTTTATTTCACGGAAACTTCATCGAGCCGATTGGCTAAATATGAGTCATCGCGAGCGTAGTGGCGCGCGCCGCTATCACTAATTCACGAGCGATGAAGCAAGAAAAAAAATAATATGCAGGGCAGTTCCATGTTTCCTTTTATTTCGGGTTCCGGTACTCCATCAAAATGGCTTAGACACTCTTCCTTCAGTCGCGATAGTATCTCCGAAGGCACGACCTGCGAAAGAGAGGAAATGCATTTTAAACGACTCTTAGGCACCAGTGCGTGCACTTTAAATTTAGGAACGCCAGCTGCTATTTCTGTGTCAAAACATGATGTGGTCGCGACAACACGTCGCCTTGTGACCTTCCGAGGAATATGGCAGTTCGAAAAATTTCATTCTTACCTGCGCTCGCTATCAGGCGCTGTAGCAAAAATACCGAGAAATGTGTTACAGCAACATTTAAACAAATCAAATCAAAAAACAAGAACACGGGTGAGGACGGGAAATCAAACCGAGCGCGGAGCACAATGCACACAAAATACGCAAAGTATGCACTGCAACCAATCAGTCGAATGAAAAATGCTGCTCAAATATGGAGAATAATATCATAAAAGGAAGGGCGAAGAAATTCCGCATTAGGAATAATGGAGAGAGACTTACCTGCGGGCGCCGTGGTTCGGTTTTGAAGAAGTGCCAATCTGCTCATTACTTGCTGTGGGACTCACGATATGTCGAAGAAAACTGCGGTCATGACTGCTGGAACTTGTTCGCGACGTCATTGCAGCCAGCGACCGCATCACTTCCACTCACCGCCAAGGCCCTTCCTTTTCGACAACTGCTATGCATAGGCTTCCCAGCTATGCCACCCTACCCACCCAAACCTGCCACCCATCTGTTCAGCGTTTGTGTCCTCCTCTGCATTCCTCATGTGCCGGCGTCTTGTACGCCTGACAATTTTCATACAACTCGCAGTAGCGTGGTGTAGGGCGGCTGCTGCTTGTGCGTCTGTTTCCTGGTATTTTACAATGCGATTGCCTTCCAAACGCGAGCGGACAGGAGGCCGACGACAAATATGGCGCACGTTGCTTAAGATTTTCCTAGATGGCAGAAAGTTACAACGTGATGTGTGTCGGATGGTGATCGTGACCATAAGCAGACGCTGTCATTGAGTTAATTAACTTATCATGTATACAAAATGCACTGTTGTTTGCTTTCTGCATCTCATTCATTTTCATTTTTTTTTCAGATGGCTGGGTTTACGAGACTTCTCTCGTGTTTTTTGTCCTCTCCTTGCGAGACTTTAGATGGACAATAAACCGCGAAACAACGAATAACAATATACAAGTAATAGCGTAGCATATGTGTAGTAAGAGCTTTTGGGCTACGTAATATGAGATTTCTTCAAATTAATAGTGCCCTGAATATTATAGAGTACCACTGCCGATAAAATAATGAAAATTGAAAACAGTCCAAGCATAGTCTGAATGGAGCATTGTTAAGGCGGTGAGGGTGATTGGTTCTGCAAACATGGTGATCAACCAATGCAATCGGCGCCGCGATAACTGACGAACCATTTACGATACTACCCTGTGCTAGGCGCACGCACATGCTACAGTGTGGCAGTGTCGGTCATAGGCGTGTACTGAAGGGAAAATGTGTCGGCCTTGCCTATGAAATATAAATCTACAATTGCTTTATTTTGCATTAATTCAAGTTTTTCAGCCTCGCAAGAAGTGCGTAGAAACCAGACAACAAAGACGTATTGTCTGGTATTCGCCAGATCACAGCTTTGTACGCCGGTAATTTACATTTCTTCATGAAATATATTAACATGCGTTTTAAATATGCAAGTTCCCGAAATGCCTTCCACGAAGTGCGATCCATGTTTCTGCCATTTTGGGTGAAACATTCATTACATGGCAGATAAGTTCCTTTATTACTCTGATGATAATTAGTGTTTTCTTTTTTTTTTGCGCAAGGACCACACGTGGCCCCAGAACGCCGAGGCGATGATAATGGCTTGTCAATGGTACATGAACTGTGAATTACGAGGGGTGGATGAAACACGGCTGTATAGACGCCTAAAAACATTCGCTGAAAAGTGCGTAATATATATATGTAATAAAATAATGACAAAGACGTGGGCTATGAGCAAAATATATATTATGGAGAGGTGACATACTAAAAAACGTCACTGTTAGTAGCACTACTGCCTCAATCAAGCCCTTACCTTTGTTACTCTGGGCGTATCTTTCGCTTCGAAGAGGTCATTGACTGAAGTGAGAATTATTGCGAGCTGTCAAGCACAAAACTTAAAAATGAAGAAAACTCGTATAAAAATTACGCATAGCCCTCAGTAAGATGCTGCGTTCTTGTCACAGTTTTGTCTCTATAAGGGAAAAAAATCGCGCAAACTGTTACACTTGCGAGTTTCGCGCACAAAGGTTTGTGGTGAAGTTGTGTAATGCATTTCACAGACTCCATTCCGAGAGAAGCACCGAAGAGCACTACATTAGGTCCATCACAATCTTCAGCAACGTGTGTGCTCTGAGCTAGCGCATGTGTATATGTAAACAAGGGGACATATTCATACTGCGCAGAAGAAACAAGCAAAATGCGTTGAAATGGCTTCGCAAGGTCAATATTTCCCAAAACCGCATGAAAGCAGTAAGCTAACGTTTGAGCCATTTCTTCTTCTTCTTCTTTCTGGGGTTTTACGTGCCGAAACCAGTTCTGATTATGAGGCACGTCGTAGTGGAGGGCTCCGGATTAATTTTGACCACCTGGGGTTCTTTAACGTGCCCTAGCTACAACGCAAGCACACGGGCGTTTTTGCATTTCGCCTCCATCGAAATGCGGCCGCCGCGACCGGAATTCGATCCCGCGACCTCGTGCTCAGCAGCGCAACTGAGCCACCGCGGCGGGTTAACTTTGATCCAGCAGATGCTTTAGGGGAGAATGAATCAGATTCAACATACAGCAAAGTGACACACAAACTTATTCAAATAAAATTACACTTCAACCATTACAATTCAACCGACCCAAACCCGCAAGCACGTCGAGAAAGTGACTGTAAGAAAACTGTCAGCGTTTGCTTTTATTTCCGCTTTTTAAACTTGTATAAGCGCCGTTGTCCCAAAGCCCCTCTTCTACTGTGTTATCTTTTTTTCACAGACTGTTTTCCCGGACTATATAATGTCATCGGGCCTTTTTGGGAGTTTAGAACTTTTTTTATATTCTTTCAAGTTGCTTAGATGTTTCAGCTGCTTCTTTATGATGTCGACATAAGGGCACACACCTTGAAAGTTAATTTCTTCAATGGCATTCAATATAATCAGTAACCTTTGATAGCCTTCAAATTATATCAATGTTGCTTAAAAACTGGATAAAAGGTGAGCGCATATCATATAAATTATTACCTGTAGCGCATTTCTCTGCTTATTTTCGAGTTCAGTTGTTACACTAAACGACTGGATCCTTCCTATAGAAGGACCCCTGCCCACCACAAAGATTTATATACGACAGTTTGCTGCTCTACCTATTAAGGAGCGCAAGAACAAACCTAATCTAGTCAACTCGCCGGAAAAAAACACTGGGGGTGCCTTTTAATACATGTACACACGCACGCACGCACACCCACACACACGCACACGCACACGCACACACGCACACACACACGCACACACGCACACACACACACACACACACACACACACACACACACACATACATACATACATACATACATACATACATACATACATACATACATACATACATACATACATACATACTATACAGGGTGTTTTTTTTTAGCTGCACCAAATTTTTAAAATTAGAAAAATGTGTATCTTGATCACGTTATCTTTACCATTCGAGTGCACTGATTGGCGGCCTCTAGCTCTAGATACAGAGCAATTTCGGCACTTACGTGCGTAATTAGCGAAGTTGCGCTAATTCACTTTTTAATTATCATCAATAGGTGACTACAGCAAATGAGTACTTTGAGGCCCGTCCTCGACACTACCTATCCCAACGATCAAATTTTCAATAGCGTACTTCATGTGGGAGCTACGCGACCAATTAGTTCCGCCTGGCAGGCTCCTTGAAACCGAAACTGGCCGCAAAAAGAGCGTCGTTGTTGACGATGTAGCCGTTCCCCTGCCTTTCGTCACGTCTCCGAGGTAGGCGCCGGTCCGGCCCGCGAGCAGCTTGCGTTATCTCCTTGCTATCCGCGGCGTTCGCTGTCGACGCTACAGACTGATATGACGCCGTGCCTGTAGTATCTAAAAGCCCAAGGAGCGGGGTTGGCGCTACTAAAGCCCCTATATTTATAAAAGTAGCGCCATTCTTAGATCTTGCCGCCACCGCGCTCACCCCGGCGCTTCCTCCTCGCCCTCTTAGCCGCCTCCTGTCGCCCCAGCCTCCTCCGCTCCCCCATTGGCCAATCCGTGTCACGTGGAAGTTCGCGTCGCGCTTTTGTATATTTTTTTCTTTCCAGCGTGCTCCGACTGCCATTCTCGGGTCTGTGCGACGAAAGTGCTGTACGCACAAACGGATCAAACGTGTTAGGGACAAGAACTTCGTTGTGATGGCATGCTGCTGCGCCTTAAGTTGCCGCAACCGACAAGGCGAGGGCAAAAGGCTTTTTTTTGTTTACCATCCGGCGTGCGCAAACGCTTGCTGCACACTTGATATTTGCGCCGTCTCGCATCGTCGCGTTGCTACTTCCAAAACGGCATTATTAAGACCAGTTACTGACTGACGAAGCAAAATCGCTCCTCAAAAACGTCTCCGCAGGGCGCGATCGAAGTTTTCCTCGGATTTCCTCTAGTAGCGCGTTAGCTGTCTGCCACGGCAGGCCCGACGCAGGCGGCGCCACTGTCGATACCGCGCCTCAATCGCGCTGGTCGCGCCGAGCGCGATAGTGGAACGGAGGAGGAGGGAAGTGGATGGCGCTACTTTTTATATATAGGGGTTTTAGGCGCTACAGCTCAACCTGTCGCCCGACGGAATGACGAAGTAAATTCGGTGGCCCGCCGGCATTGAAGCGCTAGGCCAACGCCGCAAACAGCAAAGAGATAACGCAAGCTGCTCGTTGGGCCGGACTGGCGGTGACGTCGGAGACGTTACGTAAGGCAGGAGGGCAGCGACATCGACGACACAGACGCTCTTTCTGCGGCCAGTTTCATTTTCAAGCAGCCTGCCAAGGGGAACTAATTGTTCGAGTAGCTCTCACATGAACTCCGCTATTCAAAATTTGATCGTTGGGCTAGGTAGTGTTGAGGACGGGCCCCAAAGTACTCATTTGCTATAGCCACCTATTGTTGATAATTAGAAAGTTATTTAGCGTAACTTTGCTAATTACGCACGTAAGTGCGGAAATTGCTCTGTATCTAGAGGCCGCCAATCCGTACACTCGAATGGTAAACATAACGTGACCAAGGTTTACATTTTTCTAATTTTAAAAATTTGGTGCAGCTAAAAAAAAACACCCTGTATATATATATATATATATATATATATATATATATATATATATATATATATATATATATATTGTGGAGGACTGGCTGGATGACTACGAGCGAGTAAGTTCCGCCAATCATTGGGACGACCCCCACAAGCTCCGCCACGTCTCCGTCTACCTGACGGGTGTGGCGAAGACATGGTTTTTCAACCACGAGATAGACTTTACTGACTGGGCTGCCTTCAAGCAGCAGCTCCGCCAAATATTTGGTACACCGGCTGTTCATTCTACCATCGCAAAGAAAACCCTCGATACTCGCCAACAGCAACCAGGCGTCTTACACATCGTATATCGAGGATGTTCTTGCGCTCTGCCGCCGTGTGAGTTCATCTATGTCAGAGTCAGACAAAGTGCGCCACGTTCTGAAAGGCATTAGGTCAGTCGCCTTCAACGCCCTTGCCATCAAGAACCCCGCTACAATCACTGACATCGTCCCAACATGTCAGTGCCTGGACGAACTTGAGTCTGGAATTAATGTGGGCGTTTATTACGCATGTCTTCTTTATCTGTATATTATCATCATCATTCTACGTTGCTCGATCCTCATCTTCAGTTATGTGTGATCATCATCATCGGGTGTGTGCCCTTTACTGGTTAACTCCCGAGTACTCGGGACGAATAAACGTCGTGCCAACAGGGACGTCTTAAGATATATATATATATATATATATATATATAGGCGGATCCACTTGGAATTAATTCTCAGGATGACACCAGTTTCAAGATATTAATCCCCGAATTTTGCGGAGAAATGCATTGGCGTTCCAGTTAATTTGGTGCTTCAATGCATAAAGCGACGTTTTGTTAAGAAACTAACTGGAACGCCAATGCATTTCTCCGCAGAGTTCGGGAATTAATATCTCGAAACTGGTGTCATCCCGAGAATTCGTTCTAAGTGGGCCTTGCGAATTCCACGGCTACAATTGGTAAATTGCAATATGGGCCATCAGGTAATTAGTTTAAAATTTAATTAGTGAATTTTTGTTAATTTTCGATTATGCATTTCAATTCGTGCAAATAATGTCCGCCTCTTCGAGTACGCCAGCTCATGAACTAGAATTGTGCTATCTGCCACAGGCAACCTTTAACAATTTTTGAACGTGTTCGCTGAAACACCCTGTATGTATTCAAGTAATAAACGTCTTTCTTGAATTTATTCCTGGGGTTTTACGCGCCAAAACCACAATATGATTATCAGGCACGCCGTAGTGGTGGATTCTGGATTAATGATGACTATCAGGGGATCTTTAACGTGCCCCCAATGCACGGAACACGAGTGTTCTTGTATTTCGCTCCCATCGAAAAGCGGCCGCCGCGGCAGGGATTTGATCCCGCGACCTCGTGCTTAGCAGTGCAACACCATAGCCGCCAGGCCACCGCGGCGTGTGCGTGCGCGTGTTCACAGACCGTACAAGCACAGCTTAATTTTTACTCTCTGTTCCTCCTCGAAAACCCGAGAACGACGGCGCAACACAAACTAGAACAAAGAATACACGGGACGGCCGCTAACTCTCGAAAATCTATGCCGCCTTCTATATACGTGCGCCGCGTCCCATCTGTTGGCTTTCTTGCTCTCTTACGTAATCACCATATTCAATTTTTTAAATGACACGACATATTAATTATAGTGGTGCGGACTTAGCAGGAGAGTCTACAAATTATTCCGAATTCGGCCTTCAAAAGGAAAATGGCCGATATGTGCTCTAATCAGCCACATAAAAAATAACAGTGCAATATATCGCAGACGTGAACACGGTAACGTTGTTTTCATGCGACCGCACTACCACAAATTTTGTACGATTCGTGCAATAAGGAAACTGTACATAGGCTGTCGGATGAGGCTCTCGGATGAGTGACCCCGCCGTAGATAATTTATTCTGGGGCTTTATTTTTTCTTTCTTTTTTTAGTTTAGTAGGCGCTCGAGAACAGCCTTCGTGCAAAGTATAATAAAGCTACGTACGATTGGCTCAGTGAACGCATATCCCGCGATGCTTTCTGGGCCGGTCTCCACGTAACGGTATATAGCTAAATGAATAGAGTGGCAGATTTATTAGCCGCAGCGGGCGAGAACAAACATCGGCGCCAATTCAGTGCCTTCGCCACGTAACTGTGTTTTGTGGACAGACGCAACGCAGAGGCCACGTGCCCAAGCTCGTCGCGCCCATCTTGCCCCCCCCCCCCCCCCCCCCGCACAACGAGATGACCGGCGTCCTCCCGGTCTTTTGCGCTGACTGTTGTTCGCGGAAAAAGACCGGGAGAGAACCAGGGGCAACAGACCGGAGGTGGCAGCGAAGCCCGCATTCGTGACGAGCTCATCGCCTCCGGTGCCCGACGAAACATCGGGCCACGCGTAGAAGAGGGAAGTCTCACAAAAACCCGGTGGTTCCACCGAGAAGCGTGCGGGCAGAGCATTCTTCGTCGTTCTTCTGCCGCGCGCTTGGCCTTCGTTCCCCAAAGTAGAGTGTCCAACATGCCACAGCTACCCGCTCACAAGGGCCCCGTCCAGATTACGATTCGGCCAGAAAGCACCCCCACAGTCTTCGGGTTCCTCTTGGGTTTCGGCGCTCTGTCACGTGTCCCCTCCCTGATAATAATTGGTTGCTGTTGTTTACTTCCTATTTTCAGCACATACCTGGTGAAACGAGGGGCAGCAGTGAAATAGAAAAGACGGACGCATCGAGCGTTGATCGCTGGCCGACTGTGCCTACATATCTTATTATACAGCGTTCTTTGACTTCTCTGCCCCCCAACCTCCCCCTTTCCTCTTATTTAATACTCCTCAATGAGCATTCAAGGGTCTAAGAAATGACGACGATGAGCTTTTGCATAATGGAACGCCATCACGCATCGCCTTCTGGTGCTGCTGCTGCGATTATGGGCATTTGCTCTCAATCCTGTCGGCGAAACAAGTGACAAAGTTTAAGCTTCGCCCTTAACTGTATCGCTCTACTAACTAATCACACTGCAGGTCAGTTCGCTGCGGATCTCATATTACCAGTCACAAGTTCAGTTTTAAACTGAACTTGTGACTGGTAATAACCTTTAAATTGGAGATGTTATCAAATTGTAACTATGGCTGTCTGTAAACTACGCGAAGAAAAACCGGAATTATTTAGGCATTAAAAGCCCGGCTCCGAGCGAGCCACCTTGGGTTTTCTGGCACAAACGACACGGCTGTTTACGTGAACGACCATCTGACAATCAGTAATAAAATGTTGTTTGCCAAGGCACTTGCCCTCAAGAAGGCAAAAAAGTGACAGTACCTCTGGACTGAGAACAGCCACGTCAAAGCGCGAAAAGCTAGTGATAGCAGGGTGTTTCGAATTTCAGCCGAGCGGTATCTGCGCATATTGACGTGAGAGCGCCTATTGTGCTGATTACAGGTGCCGGATCGCTTTTTCATCGCAATTTCCCTTACGTATTCGTGTGAGCTTCGTTCTTTACTTTGACACAATAATCCTTCATTGATTCATTTTAATGCATGCACGCAATCTATGAAAGAATCACGAGGGGATAAATAATTTTTTTATCTTCGCTTGATCGTGATTTCTCTTTTATTTGTGTTTCCGAAACGTGGCTTTCTAGCGATGACCCAAACATGTATAGGTTCCATTCTTACAATCCTGAATACTGTCACCGTTTAAACAGTAGGCATGGTGGGGCTGCCATCTTTGTTTCTCCCCGCATCAGTTACACTCGCAGAGATGATTTAAACTTTCCCGTCGATTGCTGCGAAACGGTATGGGTGGAAACTAACGAGCACCTCGAGGTATGCAGCACTAAAAGGTTTGTTCTCGGTTATGTTCATAGGTCACCAGGTTCTAACGTTTCGGATTTCATCTATGCTCTTGATAACGCACTTAACAAACTGCTGTCGGAAAATAAGAGCGTGATGATTGTGGGAGATGTAAACATGAATCTGCTGGATGTTAATTCTAGCTATAATACAGCCTACACCGACTGCTTCAGTGGCTATGGCCTTGAATCCCTCATCCCATCGCCTACAAGATGCGTTGGTGAGGGTCCTCATTCACTAGTTGATCATGTTTTAACAAACCTAGACGTTCCCATTTTGACCGGCGTTGTTAACACTGACCTCTCTGATCACTTTCCGATTATTGCAATCTTCGAAACTCGTTTCGCTAACATTGTCACCTCTTACTTCACTGCAGTATTCGACACAGATAAATTCATTTCTACCATTTGCTCCACTGAATGGTCACATCTCAAGTTTATTGAAGACCCAATAGATGCTCTTAATTTTTTCTGCAATTTATTCACTAAAGCAGTCAGTACTTGCTCTCGAACTGTGCGATGTAAAAATCGATTTAAACGCTCCAATAATCCTTGGATGACAGATGATCTGCTAAAGCGCTTGCGAAAAAAAAAAGATAATTTGTATAAGAAAACTAAAAGACAAACATTTAACTCTTCTCTGATAAATCGGTACATAATGTAATGTTCTTAACAGGACTCTCAGAGAAACCAAAAGGCGTTACTATGAAACCACGTTCTTGCAGAATAAAAGCAAGCCTAAAAAGCAATGGCAGTTGCTGAATGACTTTTTGAACAGTGAGCCGCCTACGTTTATCTCTAAAATTGTACGCGACAATGTTAGTTTTTGTCAGCCTGCTCAGATAGCAAACGCTTTTTCTGATCATTTCGCATTACCTGAGAGAAGTGAGCTAACGACTTTTCAACCTAAAACAGACCACCTGAGCCATTCATTTTTCCTTCATCCTGGCACGCCGCATGAAGTGCTTTCTATTACGCGTAATCTTCGCAACACAAGTCCAGGATTAGACGGTATTGCAGTGCGCCACCTAAACCTAGTCGCTGATGCCATATGCGAGCCCCTGAGCGTAGTAATTAACCTGATCTTCAAATCTGGTGAATTTCCGCCATTGTTAAAACGTGCAAAGGTTATTCCAGTTTTTAAGAAAGGTAATAAAGAATTAATTTCAAATTACCATCCAATTTCGATTCTTTCTTCCCTAAGTAAAATAATTTAAAAAATAATTTTGATCAGACTAAGCAAGTATTTTGAAAAATTCCACATAAATCCTGCCAGTTCGGTTTTCGGTCTGGAAGCTCTACTAATTTAGCTCGACTTTGTTTAACTGATTTTATTAATAGTTTTGATAATAATGAATTCGTCGGTTCTGTTTTCTTAGACCTTATTAAGGCATTTGATACTATTAATCACATGACTTTATTTCGCAAACTTGGGCAAACTGCCCTAGCCACTTTAAAAAGTTATTTGTCCGATAGGAAATTCATTGTATAAGCGTGTGAAACTTTTTCCCGGTCTAAAAAACTTCACCAAGGGGTATCACAGGGCTCAATACTAGGACCTTTGCTTTTTTCTCTTTACATTAATGATATGCCAGACGTCACAGACTTAAGTCATTACGTTCTCTACGCTGACGATAGAACTATATCTATAGCTGATAAGTGTATCTCTTCTCTGCTAATCAAACTAAATGAGTCTCTTGGCCACTTAATGAAATGGTGCAGTGACAACGATTTAATCATTAATCCATCTAAAACGAAATTTTTTGTCTTCCATTCACACCAAAAGTCACTAATTATTCCTCCATAGTTTATCTTAGGCAATCATTCTATTCCCATTAGCAATTCCGATTTATTTCTAGGTATTATCCTAGACAGCCATCAAAAGTTTCACCTGCACATCAACTATGTCAAGCTCAAATGCGCTTTTGGTATCCGTACGCTTATCAAGGCACGCCACTATTTTTCTTCTTGTACTTTGTTTTCCCTCTACTTTGCGTTCATTCATTTGCACATTAACTACAAATTAATAATTTGCGGTAATACATATCTATGTTATTTGTCTTCAGTTCAGCATATACAAAATCAAGCAATACGTATCATCACCCACAGTTCATCCCGCTCTAATGCTATCGGCCTGCTTGAACAGTACAAAATTTTATGTGTAAAAACGTTATTCAACTACAATTTAGCAGTAATGTTTTATAAATTGCTTGATTCCCAGCTGACCTTTAAATACACTCAAAGTAGCTCACTTAAGAATACCAACCCCACTAGGTTCGCTTCTAATTATAATTTTTATTACCATGCGTTCGCACTATGGTAAAAAACATCTACATTCGCTACCAATCGTTTTTCTGCATCACTTAAAACAGTACTTACATTTCAGCGTTTCAAAACTTTACTAAAAAAATTTTCTGCTTACCACTGATAATTTTCTTGAATAAATATTTGTATTTTCAAGTCACCTAACTTTTAAAGTATCACCTGTTTTTTTTTTTTTTCTTGCAGTGTTTACACTGCGCCACATCTTTTTTTTTTTTCTTTGTTCGTTCTTGTTTTTTCTTGTGCCTTTAAGAATTATATAATTTTTTACACTTTCGTCGTTATTTCTGCTACACTACATCGCATTAGAGCATTGTTTGTTGGTTTTCTTTCTTTATTTTCATTTTCTTTTATTGCAACTAATATACTATTACGCCATCCACTGTTATGCTGCCAACAATTGTACAGTTGTGTTGCAGTTTCTAACCGAGGGTCCCGTTTTCAGCATTAATACGTTGGGACCCTCCTCTGTATGATAGATTTATGTATTTATGTTTTGTGTACGAATAAACTCAAACTTCAAACTTCGAAAAAGCTGCGTAGCACAGACGGCAGCAAATGTGATGAGGTGCATTCAAGTGAGAGTGAGATTTAAGCCTTGACTCCGGCCTTTGCAAGCATGTTTTTTTTTCTTTACATTCTCACATTCTTCTTAGAATAGAAAGCGACAGACTGTTTCGGCTGCTTCACGTCGCCTGCCCGCCTTCAGTTTTTGAGACAACCCAATAGATCGAGATAGGTGTTAAGGAGTCAAAGAATGTCTGCATCGTAATTGCAAGGCCCATAACAACTTGCAGTAATAACAGATTCGAGCAAAATGAACAGGCTTGTAAAAAATCTATGTATCATCCACTCCCGAAAACCAGACCGTTGCTCTTTTTCTTTTCCCCTTCTTTTTTGCAAATCAAAAGGACGGTAGAAAGGCCTAGCTCTTGGTTGTTTCTATTTTTTCCTGCCACGCAATTATTTCCCATCTTCTCGAAATGGCACACAAAACATGTGTGCGGTGCGACTCTTGAACCAAATGGGTGTGTTTTATTAGTCTATATTTAATATGTCTTTCAGGACTGTACAAACCTACACCAGCAATTTTTTTATTTGGACAGATTTTTACAAAATTACTTGTGACAGCTAGCTCTGTTCCTCCTTTACAAGTGTATTTATGAAAGAAATGTTTTTTGTGAAATTTGTGAAATTTGTGAAAGAAATGACGTTCGAAATGTTTCGAAATGTCCATGTGGCTAATTCATGCTATTAACAAATTAACTTTTATTGCGATAGCAATTATATGGACACTCCAAAGCAGATTTCTGCCGTCGCCGTCGCCTTCGCCGTCGCCGTGAGGTTCCGTATGACGTCAATGGAGATGAAATCGTCGCCGCGCGCCGCCGAACGCTGTATGTGCGAGTGAAAGGGCGCGAGGGACGCGCGCTTTCACGGGGAGTGAACGCACGGCGGAGAACAAACGCGCGTTCTGTGCCGTGCTCCCTTAAAGGCTGCAGAAGTAGGCGTCTCTTTCCTCCTTTACAATCACCATATATGTAGAGCAAACGCGCCTTCTTCTGACGCACGAAAGGCCGTGGGGGGGGGGGGGGGGGGGGGGGGCAGGGAAGGGAGGCGACGTTTAGCTGCGGCACCAAGTGCCTATTTCTATTAGAGGCTCCGGCAACAGTCACCAACGCCGCACGCATTTTGTGCGAACGCGGGCAAAACGCCGACGGCGTCGACAACAGTGCTGTGTGTTGCCGGTGCTGCTGCATGTCCAAGTTTGTACAGCGGATAAAACTGCTATCCTTACTCCGTATAGCTCTCTACTAAGTTGCTATCGCAATTGATGCTTCGCCTTTCGGGTGAAACTGCGACAACTTTTTTTACTTATGCTTTCAAGGGCTCATGTTGCAATTGTGAAATTAAAGCTGAACAGCAGTGAACTCATGTTCACTACTGCTCCTGTTCACTAATGTTCAGAAACCTGCGTAGCCGAAATCGTATAAGTTTAGCGCCACTTTCGATATGTCCGGCCTTAAAAGTGCGCTTCGAAATATCTGGGCGTTCCTCTAAAGCATACGTCAAGCAGTTCAGGATTATTTTAACTGTAATGCCAATGCATTTGGACGACAAGGTCTTCTTTGTAGACTTCAGGTCTATTTGGGGTTCCTGAGATCTGAGTATCAGACCACTTTCGTCCGGTCAAATTAGACGATTTGACGCGTTCTAGTGTTCGTATAGGACAACGAATAAGGCGTCAAAATGAAACTCGGAACGAAAACAATGCACCAAGTTAGCGTAGAGCTATGTAACGAGCAGTAATAATGTGTAATTAGCGCTAGAAGATACAATGTACCACTAACAAGCCATGATAATGGCTTGTTAGTGGTACATTAGTGGTACATCGAAAAACCGCTGAGTGTAGACAATTTTATTGGTTTTGAAAGCGAACAAAGGTGACCTCCTATAAACGAGGAGAATGTTTGATTGGGTTCTTCAGACAACGCTGCGCGTCACCGCCCGGTGCTTGCGTCGGTGGTTACGTAAATTTGATGTGAGAAGTTCGGAATCAAAACAGTTTGGAATCATATTACGTTATAGCGCCCCAGTTCGTCGTGTTTTCGTTGCACAGGGCCAGAAACCTAACTGTGGCTTAATCAAGTAGAACTTGATGAAGCTCCACTTGATTTGTTGATTTGATTTGTTTCGGCGTCCAAGCGTTGCCAGTGGCTTCGCAGTTTGAAGGACAATGAAGGACAAGCATTTGTCAAGCCAACACGTAGGAATTTTTGTTTTCACGTAAAGCGTGATGATGCAAGGTGCAATTCCTATATCAGGGGTTTTAAAACTCACAACAGGGATAACTTCACCGAATTAATACGAAATAGGAATTTCGAGGGGTTGCCTTTTATTTCTTTTTTTTTCGTTCCTCTTTTCTATTTTCTTTTTCATATGTGAGGCCAGGGCGGGCATATTGTAGCGGTGCCTTTCCGGTAATAATGCCTTTTCGCGCTTATCGCGCTTTGTCAGTGGTCGGAGCGACGGTCCGCTCGCGTTATCAACGGGATCAGCCGGCCGTGAGCGGTGGATGATAAGACTAGAGTAGAATAAGTCATAAGGCATCGCTACAAAATCGCGGCCCAGAGTGACATCTCCCTATACCAACGCCGTTTACACTCCACATCATAGTATGCACTACGCAGTGAAATATCTGGGCAAAGCGTTCCATTTTGCTTGCATATTACTTAGCAGCAGGAGTGAGGTCCTGCGTCAAGGCGGGTAAATGATGTCGAAATACTCAAACCAACCTGACAGCCTTCTCCATCCCCATCATTGCCTACTGAGAATACCCGTAAAAAGCACTTAGAGAGACATGATGTGACCCTAGAGAGGCATTTGTTAAAGGTGGAACGTAGTTACAAGCACTTTGCGCACGCTTAAAATTTCCCGAACCGCCTTAGTCCCGCAAATGGGAGGTGCGGCAGGACCCACCTCTCACGCAAAAGATCCAATCCTTGTTCACCCACTGTTGGCCACTTCAAGACTAAATCTTCCCGTGATATCTTTCTTTTACCTAGATTGTTCAGCTATGGCATGCAGGCCTGAGGCATGGGTGGGCAAAGGTATCCGTCAGGGGTGTACATTTTGTGGCTGCTATAGCCAGCATAAATGCGGAGTTTTTCTTTTTTTTTTACAGCCAAGCTGTTAGTCTTCAGTTGGTCGGGAGTTTTCGTGGCGTGCTCACTCAGAAACCGGCAGCTGGAAAAGTGGTTTGTCTTTGAGTTTCCACGTAACCGAATTATGTGTTCTCGTAAATAAGAATTACAATCCGATGCTATCATGTCTGTAGGTTGCCTGTAAATCGTACTTTACGAATGTTGTGACACTGCTTACTTTGAGAAATTCAATTAGTTCAATAACGCACTTGCACCAGGCGGATGACCTACAAGTATGAGGATGTGTGCTGCGCTTCCGCACACGTGCATGCGCGCGCGATGAACGTGTGCATGCAATGTATATCTGTCCCAACAAGTTGAGTCTAGTTGGCTTGTCGGGCCGAAATCCCGCCGTCGGATTCATGTAAACGCTCGCAGGTTGAGGGGGGGGGGGGGGGGGGGGGCAGTCAGTATGGGCTTGGTCAGGCCGCCTGCAGGCGACTTGCTCAAACATCCTGAAAAAGAAAGAAAGAATACATGTAAACGCATTCGGGTCTGTCTGCGTTAGTCCGACTTCTGCATGAGTCAAGCCACTCGCCTAGAGTTCGCGTAGGCGAAGCTGTGGTCTCACTAGGTTTGCAAGCCGCGTGATACCGTTGTTATTATTTACCTTCTACGGCGCAAACGCACCGCGGTAGCACTTTGCAACCCGCTGACCATCACATTAAGCGGTATAGTGCCCACTGCCGTAGTCGCACGCATGCGGTCACGGAGGGCGCATTGGTCGCGGTTCGGCCACGCGGCGTGGGCTCCAGCTGCCGTCTGGCTGAGCCAAAGGTCGAGCACGCTCAGCGTGTTCAGGCTCTCCGCAGGGGCAGAGGGTGGCGATGAAGCCTCACGGAGGCCCGGCAAGGGCAACACTCGGCAAGGCCGGGAGCGGCGCTCCCACGTTAACCTCCGCTTAGCGGACACGACCGCTGAGTATAGTACACATTGACACGCAGTTTTGTTTTGCCTTGTTCAAGTTTCCCGTCTGCAGAAAAAAATCCGAAGGCTGGTGGATGCACGCGATCGTGCTGCCGGGTTAATTTGGCCGGCATCGGTTTTGCACACTTAGCCTGGATACGCCGTCTGTCGAGCGATTACGGGCCCCGTTTCTACAGTTATGGCAGAAGTACTGACAGCTGGGCGAGTTGTTGCGCAGCTATAATGAATGTACAGCAATAACCAAAAACATCCGCTAACGTTTAAAAACCTCAATTGTCTTACTGCGTGATGTGGTTGCTGTGCAGAATGGTCTTTCAAGGTACGTTTATATACGACACACCAGGACGAACACTGTGGGATCGAACGCGGCAGGGAATTTCGCGTTTCAATTTAACTCGGATAATACGCCTGTGCCAACCCAATGGTCAGGTGATCTCGTAAAGACGTTGCGCGTATCAAGCAGCCAGCGGCAGCAAATGTACGGCTACATCGCTTGCACGTGCGTAGACGTATATAGAGCTGGGGATAAAAAAAAATTCTGGTCCAGTGCTGCGTATGCCCTAATTAACAAGAAATGGATACAAGTTGATCGATAAGAATCACAGTAACAGTGCACTGCGAACGACGATATGTTTCAGTCCGGACGACGAAGAATTCTTGTTCCGTGGTTTATTCATGTCATACGAAGCATATTGAACGGGAGTTAGTGACGACAACGGAGCACAATAACAATTTTAAAGCGAAACTTTCTTGCACGGTTTCACGCGGACTGATATATATATATATATATATATATATATATATATATATATATATATATATATATATATTACAAGCGCCCCGGGTACAAGCTCCAGCAAACCGGCCTATATAGGCATTGCGGCGAAAAAGACATAATGTTCGCCTTAAAGGTATATCTCTAATGCCCACAAACCTCTTAATAGGATAGCGTATAATGTTTAGCAGCTTCATTGAAATTTCTTATATCTGATGTATCCACGTTCTCGCGCTACTGCGTATACGTGCCCATTCCTGGCCAATCCCCCAGAATAGGTATGCGTCACAGTGACACAAAGAGTACAGAAGCCTTAAATGTCTATGTCATAGAGCCTCTATGTCAAAGCATATTTGCTATGACATAGAGGTACATTACATATGTGCCGTTCTTCTCTCTACCATACTCCTCTGCTCAGTATTCCTCCCAAGGATGTTGGCTGAAACGTCGTCTTCGTCCTCGTGACGTCACTACGTCGACGTCTCGCAGTGTGCATCCGCTTGAAGTGGTGTTTGCATTTAGGCCCATATATAGCTTGTGAAAGGTACACAGTGCGCAGACATAAACATTCCATGACATTAAGTTGAGACCCGCACGATGCGTAAACATTGCACGAGCTTACGCGTTGCATAAAATGAAAATAAAGACACTTGTGCGCATCGAATTTACTTGTATAGCGTTTAATTGACCTTGACCGCTTAACAAATGAAGGCTTCGCTTTTTTTTTTTTTTCACTGTTCTTATTTTTGTCTTTTTATGCCTCACTTACTAGTGCTCTGAATGGGGCTCGTAAGGTATCTTCAAATAAAGAAACAAATAAATAACTACATGCACCCACGAATGAATTATTAACTAATTAATTAGGTAATTCTAACATACGCGTTTCGAATCTGCATAATTTTTTTTCCGTAACCTGTCACGTTGAAATCCTATTAGTCACCTTGTGCATTGCCCCCCCACCCTAACATTTTTTTTTTTACATCTTTCAGCCACCTAATTGTGGCGGAGAAAGACGCTTTATCTTCCTGTGCTTACAGATATCTATGCTGACTGCAATCGTGGGCTCTCACAGGCTGCGACGACGCTCCATATAGATGCAGACGTCTTGGGACGTATGTTGACGAAGATAGCCAGCCATAGGTGTTCCGTCACTTTGCAACAGCTACTCGCCGATACGACAGAGAAAAAACGAATCATGATCGCGAAAATATCATGACAGTGTCTCGGGAGACTGCCGCGTTAGAACACGGCATAGGGCGAACGTTAAATGTATAACTTATAGCACTGTTTAAGCCCCTGAGCCCGAATGCAACTATTTCAATTGGTTTTGAATTACGAAAAATTATTAGAAATCTCGCCGACCGCTTCCAATAAGTAATTCTGCAATAAGAATTTTTTTTTTACATTTAGACAGCTTTCGTGATTTCTCAATAAAAAAATTACTTCTGATTCGCTACTTGAGCTCCAAGGTAGCAACGCCAATTGCTGCCACTATTGCGAAACTTTGTCGCTACGAGCTCGCACACCACAGATGCGTACACGCCACACTGTATACGTGCGGCGCGCCTGCGATTTTGCAGTTAATCAAAATGTGTTCTCTTCTCCCCTTTAACAGACTCCCTTTTGTTCAACAGCGTTGGTTCACGCTAAGAATCACTCCTCGAAAATTAATTAAAACGTCACTCAGAGTCACCACGAGCAAATAAAGTATCAGGAAAGAAAGGCAAAATTTGTCGTCCCCCCGACAGTACAGCACAAAGTACCACAAAGCCTTTCTTGAAAATTCCTTCACCTTGGGGACTTCCGGAGAACTCACTTGCCATATTCACTGCCCCTACGCTTCGAGTTGTCAATCTCTTTGCGATCTTCCAGTCTCCTGGTTTGAGCCCAAAGTGGAAGAGCGACCACCCCGGAAAGGCGTTGGTGCTGAGTTCGATCCCTGGACTATAGGACAAAATTTTATTCAACTGCGAAGTTGTATTTGTTTATGTTTTTTTAGTAATCCCGTACAGGTTTCCTTTATACTATAGTTTATGCTACTGATGAGTTCATAGCCCAATATCTTTTTTCCTCTGTGAACGCGCTGTCATCCAGTCGGAAGATCTTCCGAGAAAAGTGCCAACATATCGCGCTGCAGTTTTGAATATGGCTGAGCTTGCGACCACTTGTGATAGAGCGGTGAACGCTGTTGGTTGTGCGCGCACATCACTTATGCCTTTCCCTATCCCTTTTCCTTATTCCTTTTTTTTTTTTCCTTTTCTTTTTTTCTACCCCAGTGTGGGGTAGCAAACCCGGTGCAACTGGGTCGTGATTTTGTAGAGATGCCTTTACTGAAGCTATTGGCTCTTCCTTTTGCGCTTTGTCAGTGGTCAGAGCGCCGCTCCGCGCACGTTATCAATGAATTCAGACTGCCGTGAACGGTGGATGATAAGAGTGGCACAGAATCAATTGAGCGCAAGGCATCGCTACAAAATCGCGGCCTTAGTTAACATTCCGGCCTTTCCTTTTCTTTCTTCCTTTCTATCTTTCTTTATTTACTTTCTTTCTTTCTTTCTTTCTTTCTTTTCTTCCTTTTTTTCTCTCTCTCTTCGTGCTATCCTCGGATGGAAGACACATTTTCCGAAGATGATTTATTGATTATTTTTAATGGTATCCCCTTTGAAACGGGGCGACGACAAATTGTCACCTATAGTCTGCTTCAACTAGTCGTGTTTTACTACATCTATTGCATTTCAGCATTTTTCCTATATCTCAACTTTATAATCTTTCTAGGAGTGGGCGAATATTCAAAGTTTCAAATACGAATCTGTTATTACACACGAACTATTCGTACCCGCATTCGGAAATGAACTATTCGGTACTTTCGAATATTCGAAACTAACCAAATATTTCAGAAAAACCGACTGTTAAAGTCTGTTTACTTGTCTCCGTCTGTTAAAGCCTGTTTACTTGTCTCCGTCTGCTAAACAAAGTATCGCCACGGCGGCCGCATTTCGATGGGGGCGAAATGCGAAAACACCCGTGTACTTAGATTTAGGTGCACGTTAAAGAACCCCAGGTGGTCCAAATTTCCGGAGTCCCCCACTACGGCGTGCCTCATAATCAGAACTGGTTTTGGCACGTAAAACCCCATAATTTAATTTAAACAAAGTATCGCAAATTGTCGGAAGTGAAACAACAACAAACGTTTTCGAAGCAATGCAGAAACAAAATGGGTAAGGCAAGCATTGTTTACAGTTTCGCGGCGGAAGCCTACAGATAACCTGCGTTTTTACAAGTGAAGCTCGCATACGCTATCCTGCGCCGGCGATGTAACGCTAAAAAAACCAGCTGCTCCCAGAGCTACTCGAGCGTCGTCGTCTTCTTCCACAGCTCGCTCGTTGGCTCCTGCTCAGCACGCGCTCGTGCCACTGCTCCCGCGTTCATCGTCGTCGTCAGCTTCCACAGGTGGCTGCGTTGCCGCTAATCATTCCAGCGTAGAATTTCACCTCCCTTCTGTCGTCGTATTGGGGAGGCCGCGTTTACGGGGGTATGAGCCATTGGTTAAGGGGGTGTGAGCCATTCACTGTCTTACGTAACGGACAGATTTAATTTTGAAGCAATTTAATTTCGAAGAATCGCAAGTGGCAATGGCGGGCGAATGCTGCTAACCACGCCGCCGAGCAAATTCGAGACATCGAACGCAAGCGACGACGGCGGACTGCGTGCATACCGTCAGTGACGTCGTCCTCTCTGTCTCAGCCGAAGCGTGTATGTAACCTCATAATTGAGAAGTATTTTAATGAACCCACGGGATTAATCCATTGATAAACACCAGGGTCGCACGTTTCCGCTTCGCTGTTTAACCATCCTCACGGAGTGGAAGTCTTCCGCAGCTGGCTCGTTGGCGCCCCTCGGTTTGCGCTCGTGCTCGTGCTCGGCACGCGCTCGTGCCACAAACGAATCAATACAAGCTTCGCTTGCACCCATCTTCACAGTAGTAGAAGGGCGGTCGTTTTTTTTTTTTTTTTTTTCTCTTAGCAGTTATATCTTTCACGCTACTACCGTGATGTTTTCCTTGCAACGGGCCCTTGAACATGTGTCTACGGCACACAAGCCTTTCAGAAGCTTTTGTCTTTCTCTCCCCCCCCCCCCCCCCACAACTTCTGATCTTTTCGGGAACCATTTATTTAACGTGTTTGAAAAGCTAGTTGTACAGCAACCACTCATTCTTGGAAAGTATGTTTGCAATCAGGCTCTAAAATTGTTGAGAGTCTGTCCGTGGAGTCTTTTTATTGACATTTAGGGATCTTACGTTTACAACTAATCCGTAATTGTCATGTGATAGTTGGCTGTCTCTTTTTCACTAGTCTGTACAAGCCTGGTACCCAATTACCGTAGTATCCCTGAGTCATCGCCTACCCCCGCGGCACCTGCAATTCTTAGAAAAAAGTTCGGTGGGCCATGTCTAGGGGACTAAAGCAAAACAATATAGAAAAAGCTAGAAAATATGCATTTTTGTTTGCATCCAGCGTGGCTGACAAGAGATACACTCAACTTTTATCACGGGATGTTATCTTGCTCGCAAGACTCATAAAATAATGCTTTATTCTCGGCGAAATCCACTGCTTGAGTAGCGCAAGGGCAGCTCCAGAAGAGCACAATTCGAAGCCGTGACTGCGATCAGCCGGTACCCAAAAGCGAAGGCAGTACTATAACAAAATAAAAATAAAAATTTCAATCGAAAATTAGAAAGGAAAAAAAAAGAATGAGCAACCGGGGATTTCGAGGGTACTTTTCGCAAATTGCGAGGCCCACGGTTTACGTTCTCTAAGGATGGGCGATGACTCGTGGTTTCGACAGTAATCGATTTTTTGCCTGGGGAGAGGGGGGAGGGGGGGGGGGGGGAGGTGCGATGACTCGGGGGTTGGTGATCACTCGGGATATTACGGTGCACCGAAATAAATATTTCTGCTATAATTATATGTGTCTGTGTTCGACTATTTGATATTCTATTCGATACTTAATTACTATTCGTATTTGATTCGTATTCGAAAAAGTTTATATTCGCTCATCTCTAATTATTTGTCTTCATTACAATGTATTCTCTATTCAGTAACTATATTTTTGTGAGACTTTGTTGAAAGTTCCTGCGCCTTGCGGATTTCCGCAAAACTCATCTGTATCATATGAGAAGGCGTAGAAAGCGGCAAAGCTGCTCGCTCGAAGCGACGACAAGGAAAAGGAGACTTAAACTTCTTGTGCTTGGAAGAAAACACACGGAGAGAATGGATAAAGGCGAATCTTGGTCCGAGTTGGCGAGGCGAAATTGTGTCGGAGGTAGTCGCTGAGGCTGAGCACGTTCACAAGACGTGCGTTGAATTCCTCGGAGTGAACCCAAACCTCGTACTGCTCACTTTCAGTGTTGCCGTTTTAGCAATTTTGTTGTTCGATTCAGCGACATTTTTTAGTGACGTGAAAGAACAATTGGAGACATTTCAGTGACTTAGATGTTAAGAAAGTTGCTTCAAACATGACTTTCTAGATATCGCTTCATTATTCGAAATCCAGAAAAATTCTGTCGAAATTGACTGTACAGTACGTGAACTCTGTGGCCATAATGAAGCAACCGGGGTCTACACTCACGGAGGCCGTGGCGGTGAATTGCACCGAGGCAAACAGACTTCAATGTTGGGCTCACGAAATCGTCGTCGTTGGCGCTGTCATCATTGTCGTCGTTGTCGTTGTCGTCGTTGTTGGGGAGGGGGGGGGGGGGGGGCATTACAAAGGATCTTGGCGCTGCGGGTGCTGCAATTTCACCAATTCCAATTTATGGAAGCTTACAAGCGTAGTAATAAATTAGGTTATCAAGACTCATTGCAATAAATTACATTTTATGGTGAGAATGCAGCACGCGAATAATCGGACATATCGGCGTATATATCGGAGTGGCTGGTCTCGTTCACACGAATCACTGCACCGCCTCCGTTTCTCACAACTTTCGGAACAGTGCTGCTCCCCCCCCCCCCCCTCCCTCTTTTTTTTTTTTTTCGAGCACTACTGCTAAACTGGGACTAAAAGGTCTCTAAATTGTCGCTGATACTGTCCATTTAATATTAAATATTGTAGGTGTTTTGGAACATTATCATACCATATGTCCCAGCTAACGTTAGCCAAGCTGTTAAAAAAAAATAAGGTTACCGGAACGCGGTGCAAGATACAATTGTAAGACACACGGTGTTTGTTCGTAAGAGGTCTGACGACCGAACACCGTAGGTCTCAAAATTGTATCTTGTCCCGTGATTTCTAAATCTTTTTTTTTCCCGTTGAATAGCTTGGCTAGCGTTAGCTGGGGCACCCTATACTATAGGCTAACATAGCATCATGCCTCCACCAAAACGTTTCACGTTCATCTGGGTTTCGTGTTCCTGAGGCATAAGCAGTGCATTTAGCAGCAGTGTATAGAGGATTCTTACTTTACTATTTTGATTACACACAAAAAAACCGACTCATACAGCTAAAGTTATGCATTTACCTTCGAACAAATAACGTTGCTAATCAAGTACTCTTTTAAAGGACACTGCTAACCGCATTTTACAAGCATGATAACGTACTTTGAGCAATTTTTCTATCGTTCGGAGCTTGTAACAGCAGAACTAAATTTAGCGAAACGTGCTTGGTCGGGTTGTTAACAAGATGATGACAGTACATTAAACTTATGTGGGTCGAACGCTGCTCTGCCAGCTCCTCATCCACCTGAAAGTTCCTTGCAGCATTGATTTGTCCGAAAGCCAAGTGAAAGGAAGTGGTGCGTTCAAATTCGCGTGAGTATCGCGCAAACAAGCCCAGCCACTCCAATCTGGACACCTTTACGTATTGCTACAGTTGACCTGTCTCATTACTCGCCTACTGCACTCTAAATATCCCCACGAAATTCACTGCAATAGGTACCGGTAACCTAATTTACTACAAACCTGGTATTTGTGTGTGTGTGTGTGGGAGGGGGTACTTTGATGCCCGTTTCCATCGGCGAAATTAACCACGACATATGGGCTAGCTCCGTGAGTGGAGAACACAGTTGCTTCATCAAGGTGCAAAGAGCCCACGGGCCGTACAGTGCCTGATGAGCGATTTGAAAGACATGCCATGTACTCTCCGTTTCTGACGATGTGACTTTATGTGATTGTGCCTTTCATGCAGGTAAAAAAATGTTGCAGTAAAGCCAGTCGATGTCCAGCGCCTATTCCGTGTAGCTCGTGTTTTGTTTTCGTCTTTCCTAGCGCTATAACCATGTATCATAATGCCGTAAAGTCAATTTCAGCTGCCTGCTTGTAGCTTTTGTAAAAAAAAAAAAAAAAGTGCGTTCTGAAAGAAATTTTTGAAGCAACTTCTCGATTTCAAAGTCGTTAAAGAGTCACCAAATTGTTCTGTCATGTCGCTTAAAAAAAGTCGCTGGTCACTAAAATAGAAACATTTGTCGTTAAACAGGCAGCAAAGTAGCTAAATATGGCGACAAAATCGTTAAAATGGCAACACCGTTTCCGGACAAATCAATACTGCACGTAGCATTCAGGTGGATTACGTGGCGGCTACGTAATATTTGGCTTGTATGGAAGTCACGTAATTTTCATCGCCGTATAAAAACCATGACCAAGATCGCGTCGCATAATTTATTTCCCCTTTCACGAGCACCTAAAGCTAGAACGTTTGCAACGTTGACCAAATGCTGCGTTCTTGTGGGAGAATCAGGTAAGCCGCGATCTTTTGAAGCGCGCTAAATTTGTCATCTCAAAATATGAAGGTAAACGCAGGATTTTAGATGTCATCATGCGTAGTTTTACAAAGTATTAACAAATTAATGAAGTCCTCTACACCCTGCTAATAAATTATTTGTTTATTTTTTACCGGCACGGACACTTTTGGTAAATGCATTATGCCATGTTAGTCTATATTACAATGTTCCAAGAACGCCTACATTATATCAAAATCATTCGTCAATTTTACCAGCCATTTGAGCAACATTGGCGCAAAATTTAGCTCAAATCTAGCGGATTCCTTGCCTCAGTTTAGCGACATCCTAAAAAAAAAAGGAAGGCAACACTGCTGACTTTCAACAAAAGCCAACCGGCACATTGACGTCAGCTGACGGAAAAGCCATACTCGTATTTACATTAGATTACAAGCATCCAACTTGAGTCTATCATTGCATACACGCATGCGTCCTCGGTGCTTACGAAGCACAGAGCCTTATGCAGGCAGACCCACGAAACTTGTGCCAAAATTTAGAAATATGCGAGTGCAACGTAGCTGCACAGAACCAAGGTATAATGTTGTTTGTCGTCACTTGGAGCGAGTCAGATAACTTTTTTTTTGTATTTTGCCTAATTACACACATCCCTTAACATCGTCTTCTAGCTGTTAACCTCAAACTGCGAGAGCGATACGTATGTCAGTGGACTCTAATCTAATGAGCTACACTAAACCAAATACTCAAAACTTTAACCACTGAGATCCCGAACTCGAGAAAACGTGATACTATAGAGGAACAATAAACTACGTATGCAGGGCTTAATTCTTCGTGGGAAACTGCAGCGTTGCTTACACGATACAAACATCGAGAAAAACTAAGGTCACTCTGATTCCCACGATAAAATTTAACGTGGACGCCATTGATTTTCATGCAGTTCATTTCTAGAACAGGCCCTTAAAACACGAGGGGGTGGACGAAGAATGCGAAAAAAATAGCGCTTAAATGTGTTTATTCTAGCACACTGCCATCCAAGCGCCGCTGCCTATTTTGCCATGATAAAGTTTAATCCTCTAGTGTTTTCCTCGCGACTTCAAGATTTCCTTTTGTATATGGTACATATACTCGCTTGTATCGTAAATACTTCGATGCATTGCTCTCATTATCGTCATAAATGCTTCTCATCAAATCACATTCTTTCGAATACTTTCTTTCTTTCTTTCTTTCTTTCTTTCTTTCTTTCTTTCTTTCTTTCTTTTTTCAAGCAACGTTTATGGTCATTTTTCGAGGTTCAGAGTACTGCTGTCCGTAGCAATTTAATGCTGTACGGGTTGATGCAGTACAGCAAAACGTTATTACAGCGAATCTGTATATGGCTAGTTTCCAGCGGATCGATGTCCGTAGACCAAAACGTGGGTCGATCCCGAAGAGGGTGAAATACCGGGCTGACCCGCGGCGGAGGTGAAGCAGGCTTAAAGCACTCCGCCAACTTTCAAAAATAAGCTTAATATCTTGGGTCGAAATACAACACCCGTATCAGATATTAAGCTGATAAGAACAGATACTACACTTTCACCCGCGTCGGCCATGTCTACGTTCGCACCATACAGGTGTACGCCATCCCGCGTATTCAAACTAGTGCCTACCAATCTGAGTGTCTTCTGTCTCCTGACCTCATGCTCCACGTAGGCTCCTTTCCTCAGCTCTGCTCTGACTGTGAAATGGGTAGGCTGCGCGCTGTACGGTATGGAGAAGAACAGCGTGCCTACCAAGAACGACGGCGTGAACAGAAACGGGAATGGGCGCGGCGGCGGCGGAAGGAGACCACCGACGATGAGCGGGCCGCGGACGCCAAGCGTATAAGCGCGCTACCCGCCAGGACCGCGAGGCGGAAAGAAATGCGAACCATCCATAAGGCCCCGATCCCGCAAACTTGGAACGTTTCAACGGAGCAACGGTCAATCACCACATACACAGCGATCGCTGGTCGTCCACCTTCACAGGGTAGAATGGTACGGCATTTTTTCAGGCTAGTTTGCTCGCGCAACCTTTTGGATGTCTTAGACAGGAAAGAATAACACTTACAAAAAAAAATGTCGCAGTTTCACCCGAAAGGCGAAGCATCAATGGCGATAGCAAATTAGTAGAGATATATACGGAGTAAGTAGTTTTATCAGCTGCATAAACTTGGACATGCAGCAGCACCAGCAACGCGCCGAACTGTTGTCGACGCCGTCGGCGTTTTGCCCGCGTTCGCTCCGAACGCGCGCGGTGTAGGTGACTGTTGCCGATGCCTCTGGAGGCGGCTCGGAGGTTTTCGACGAGATCAGAAAGAGAAAATCGTCGAGCAGCGTCGAAGTCTTTACCACCTTCTCGCCTCGCAACGTTGTTGTATAAATACGCATTTGGTGCCGCAGCTAAACGTCGGCTCCCCTCCCTCCCTCACTCCTCCCTCCCGTTCCCCCACGGCCTTTCGCGCGACGGAAGAAGTCGCGTTTGCTATATATATATATATATATATATATATATATATATATATATATATATATATATATGGTGATTGTAAGACGTTTAATTCTGCAGCCCTTCATGGAGCACGGCGCAGAACGCGCGTTTGCTCTCCGCCGTACGTTCGCTCCCCGTGAAAGCGCGCGTCCCTCGCGCGCTTTCACTTGCACATTCAGCATGCGGCGCGCGGCGACGATTTAATCGTCGTTTGACGTCATACGGAACCTCACGGCGACGGTGACGACGACACCGACGGCGGAAATCCGCTTTGAGTGTCCATATAATTGCTGTCGCAATAAAAGTAAACATTACGCGAGAAACTGCGACGTTTATACGTATGTTTATATAGCAAAGTCTCTACCTACTGCATCCAGCGTGGTTCTGCGTCCGTACAAGTTCAAGTTTATTCTTCTTCTGGTACAGACTAGAAACGTCCTCCGGGCTAAAAGCTGCCGTCAGCAGCTTGACTGGACCCGGCGTGGCTGTGTACACGCTGTGTACCAGCCGCACAACCGAGCGATTCTCAATGTGGCCTGCTTGGACTGCTTCATACACAGACAATCGCGGCATCATGCATCATATTCAAAGTTACAAGTATAATAAAAGCTACGGACTCAGGGTCCTTGCAGCCTTGAGTCATTTACTGCGATTAGCAGTTCACTTGATGTTTACCTTGACTGCGCTTCTCTCACTGTTTCTGCACGGGCTTCGTCATCACTCCGGCGTTTGCGTATACGCTCCGAATCGATCACGCGTCGATTCTCTCTGCTTCTGTATACGATTTTTGTCCTTTCCCGGCCTTTCCATTGCTTTATCTTAGGCACCAGATTGCACCTTGCAGGATTGTCTCACGCACGCGAAGATTTGCAGATCAAATGTCCAGATCTTCGACTTTCTCCATTACTATTTTATCTCAGCGTCTCTTTCGGCTCAAGTTTGTAAAAAGGAGCGTGATGTTACGTAACGTACTATCCTTACAGAAATACCCGGCTTTTTATAGGACTTAACTTGATCATCGCAGTAAGGTGAAGTCTATTACTTATTTTTCTGAGTGGGAGATTTGGAGAAGAACGGAAGCGGGAGGGCGAGGGGGTGGAGGGGGCTTAACATCCAAGATGCTCTAATTGAATTCCACATACACATATGTCAGCCTCATTGCAGACCGCATTAAAATGCTTTGAGGGTCAAGCTGCACGTGGCAATGAAAGAACAACAGCCACCGCCTGATTCTTGTAACTATACGCAGAAGGCTGGACAACGGGACCAATTTGTAGGTAAACAACATGTGAAGAAAACTTAGACAGGACCAGCGCTTGCCCTAGATCGGTTTTCCTGGAATAGTTCTATTGGCGCGTTAAGCCTTGACTAACTACACGCTCCAGTTATATCTCTTCGGTTGGGGCCCCTTGGCTGATGTCGTCGGTCAACCGGCACAATGTGGCCGGCATCAGTACAGACCTAAGGCTATGCATACTTTGCACGGCTGTCTGTACCCTGCAGGCAGAGCGCACGCGACACGCTGTGTACTCACTCACTTTAGGAAAATTAATCGTGGCCTGCGGGGTCACCATTGTTGTGACTGTTTGTGATTATGTTTGTATGCTATCCTACCCACCCTGTTTCCTTGTACCCAATTATTTGTACTTTGGGTGATACTTACACAATTAACACATATGCCCCATAACCTCCATTTCCAATAGTCTCATAGAACATATAGGTAGCGGAAAACTTATAAGGGAGAGGGGGAGAGGATTATAAAAACCCACAGGCTTTCATATATCATATGGCATTATTTGATATGTGAGTTATGGGGCATATTGGCTTTTTTTTGGATCGAGGTGAAATTAAAGATTCATTCATTCATTCATTCATTCATTCATTCATTCATTCATTCATTCGTTCATTCATTCATTCACTCACTCACTCAACGTGTTCTCGCATTTGGGGATATCCCTCCGTCTAATTTATACCCGCCGAGGTGGCTCTGTGGCTATGGCATTCTGCTACCGAGCACGAAGTCGCGGGTTCTATTCCTGGTCGTATTTCGCATCGCATTTTGGTGCGCTGAGATTTAGGTGCATGTTAAAGAAACACGGACGGACGGACGGACGGACGGACGGAATAAACTTTTTTGAAGTCCTCCAGATCGTGACTCATCACGAAGCGGGTTGCTCCCACGTAGCGACCGACAGGCCAAGCCTCTCGGCCGCATCGCGAGCCTGCTGGACAGCCCAGAGTTTGTCAGCCAGAAGCGGACTGCGGAGGGCCGCATCCCACCTGGCTTCGTTGTTCCTGTTGATAGAGCGTGATCGGGCACACTGCCAGAGCATGTGTTCTAACGTGGCTATCGCGCCACACTCGCGCCAAGAAGCATTAGTTCAAGTATCGGGGTAGATCTTATGTAAAATGAGCACCCATATGGCCGGGAAGTTATTCCAAAGCCCTCCATACTGCGTCTGTTATAGCCCAAGTGTTTCTTCGGGGGATTAAATATCATGAATCAATCAATCAGCCCAATTTAGTTCAGCTGACGCCCGCGCAGCGGCGGCACACGGACAGCTATAAAGCCGCGTTGAGCTAAGGGTTAGGTCTATCGAGTCTATATCCCGCACACTCCTCTTTGACACGCCAGTCACACTACTCTTAGACATAAGAATTCTGAGGCATGTGATAAAACAACTTGGATGGCTTTCCATGGCGAACACGGAATAATATGCGTTTGCTTTACACGCACCACTTCTTCGTCACGTCTTAAGCGAAGCTTTATAGGCTCACTTGTGTCGGGGTCGGTGTACGCGTACGCGGTGTCATCATCAGCAGTGGCTCGAGCGTCGTCATCTTCTTCCGCAGCTGGCTCGTTGGCGCCCCTCGGGTTGCGCTCGTACTCGTGCTCGCCACGGGCTTGTGCAACTGCTCCCGCGTTCTTCGTCGTCGTCGTCTTCTTCCACAGCTGGCTGCGTTGCCGCTTATCATTCCAGCGTTCACTTCTCTTCTGTCGTCGTAATGGGGAGGCCGCTGTTACGGGGGTATGATCCATTGCTTAAGGGGGTACGAGCCATTCATTGTCTTACGTAACGGACAGATTTAATTTTGCAGCAATTTAATTTCGAAGAATCGCAAGCGGAAATGGCGGGCGAATGCTGCTAACCACGCCGCCGAGCAAACTCAAGACATCGAACGCAAGCGACAACAGCGACGAGCAGAGAATCGTACAACGCAACGAAAGGAAAAGTTGCACGAAAGGGAAGGAAAAGTAGAAGGAAATGGAAGGACAAGTAGTACGAAAGGAAAGGAAAAGTAGTAGGCCAGGTACACACACGACAAACTTCGCTTACCCCCATTTTCTCGACAGGGGAAGGGCTGGTGATCTTTCGAAGACACTTGTAGCAGAAGACGCTTGTTCCCTACTATAGCCCGTCAAGCCGTCACTTTGTTCCAGAACTGCACAAGTTCCATACATGCGCACGACGGGTGCCCCACAAACGTTTATCGTTCCACCGCCCCTTTCTCTAAGTCTCGCCTCGTTTCGGTTCATTCCGCCGCGATTACATCCGACGACAGTGCGAAAGTGATCAGTCTAGCCCTATGGGTGATACACGTATTTAAAAAGTCATTCATCGTTCTTACTCATCGGACCACCGCACCGCGTAATTACCCAGCCTCTTCACCATCATCTTTCAACGTTCCTCTTTCTTCAATCACCTTCTCTTCCCACTCAGCGCACTTGATGCTCGTTCAGGCTTACATACCTTTCCGGCTTTCTCCTAAATCTAGTTCTTTCTTTTGACGTCAAGTAGCTGTATTCAAGTTCTTTATTTTTTTAAGCTCTCTTGTTTCCTCCCCTTCCTTCTTTTTTTCTTCTTTCGACTGCCATCTACGAGAAGCGTTTCTGAATACAAGGGCACAAAACCCACTTGACGCAGCTGAAACAAAGTGTGCTGAATATTTTCTTGTTTCGTGCTCCACCATCAAACTTCCAGGCTGACCATTACCATCGTGCCTACATTTGGTGACCATTTTTTACGGTGTGAAAAAAAATAATGAAAGTAAAAGCGATGTCGTATGATCTATCTCATTCTGAAAACCGTGCAGTCCAGTTCTGTCGAATTTAGTGTTTCTATTCCTAGTGATACGTGTGTGTGTGCGTGTGCTCGTGTGCGCTTCACGAAGACGGTCTGTGTCGGTCTCAGTTTTAACTAAGTCTAAATGCTGCTTTGACAATTTCGATATATAAAAAAAGACGGGGGTAAGGGGGGCTAAGGGGGGGGGGGGGGGGCAGAGCAGGCACACAGAGAAGACGTAAATGAAATGCGCAGTATACTAAACTACCAGAGAAGAGCTGGCGTACGAGTGTCAGATCCCGTGTAGCGCTGCGAGTTCCTCTTCCTTTTCACGAGAAATGAAATTATCGCATCTCTCCGCCTCCGTCCGCTAGCCGCCTCGTGCGGAGCGAGTGCACCGGTGAGAACGAGGGGCGCCGCTCCGTCGCCGCCGCTCTCATCGCGCTGCATTTTCGCGCTCGCTGGGTTGATTCGCGAATATCGAGCGCAACCTCTGCTTCCGTCAGCGAGCTCAAACTTGGCAGCCGAATGTCCCGATCCAAGTGCACGCTAAGCATATCATCGCTAGCATATTGTAGAGTTCAGAGTGACTGCCATATGCCCCCCCCCCCCCCCCCCGGTTATTTTTCTTCTTACACAGAACTGCTCTGCTGAATGGCGATGGTAGTTTGGAGGTGCATCAATCCCGGGCGCGCCGAACAATCCGGGCGCGCGCGGACCGAAGAAAGAAAGGTGCCCGCCAGAGATGGAGAAGCTTCAGCCTCGGCGGCGGCGCGCGCGCGAGCGGCCATTGTTGCCGCGGCCCGCTGGCCACCCCCGCGGAGGAATGGCGTCGATGCGTCTCTTCCGGCAGCGCCGTCCGGCCTTTCCTTTGAGGCACCAATTGCGATGCCAGCCGCTATTCGGGAGCAGCCGTTTGTGAAATTTGAACGGGCGATCGCGTGCGGGCCGCCGGTTGCGGTAGCCGCGACCTCGGCGGCCGTCCGCGCCACACCGCAACCGCGGCGAGGGTTAACGACCACCACCACAGAGAGCGAGAATCCAGGAAAGGCTTCTTTTGGGCCGGGGAAAAAAAAGAAAGGGTGAAGAGCTAAGAAACCCGCAACAGCCGCAGCAGCTCGCCGGTGGCATAAGCAGCAGGAGACGAGCATTCCGCCGAAGCACATCACAAGAGCTCCGAGTTGAAGGAGAGTTATGCGGAGAAAGTACGCTACGCCCTGTAGAGCCTGTCCTGCGCGTCGTCCGTAGCATGCGACACACGCGGCACGCGCGAACGAACAGTGATTTCCCATCTTCGGCACGAGACCGCCCTGCACCGCCGCCCGTCGCAGGCACGATCGTGCCCGCCGTGTTCCGTTATTATGGTGTCCATCACGGCCAGCCATTTTGTACCCTTTCCGACGAACCTGGGAGGTCCAACGAGAATTCGTGCGAGGCACGTCCGGTCCTTTTGTCGTTTCCGCCCCTTATCAGCTCATTCCTCGCATGACAGCGGCTAGCGCAGCCGAGGCAAATATTGAGAAATTACCTGCGTGTACAACAGCGCACACGGCAGTAACAAACCACGCCGCCTCGGGCCGCACGGGAAAAGTATAATGCAGCCATCATTCACTTTTTTTTTTTTTTCGCGGTGCGTGCGCAGCCCAGCGTCGAGCACACGTGCCAACGCGTGCACGCAGGACACGCACGATATGGCTATACTTCGCGTCACGTAGGCCTTTTATTTTTTTTTTTGTGAAATCGTTGTCTGGCAGCAGAAACATGCGAAAAATTTTACCCGCTCCTCGGATCCTAAAATTCGGGGGTCAAATGCTTGTAAAACAAATGTTTTCGTTCAGTATAGTAACCAAAGCCAGCATTACTCCCTCGTACTTTCGAGGTATACACTAGATGAAGCATATCCTCGTGCTACCACTGTAAATAACTTCAAGCCACCATCTTCCCGTGAACCTCTCTATGAGGTGTAGCATTGAACGATGGAACTTAGCTGACCGCGGTATTTTTAACTATGCACTCATGCTCCAAACAACAAGCGCTCATCGTATAATCTATTCCGAATAAGCTCCTCAGGGGAGGACGCGCCGAAACCTCGGCGGTGGCTTAGATATGGCTGTGGCGTTGTGCTGCCAACTGGGCACGAAGTCGCGGACTCGATTCCCGGCCCCATTCCGATGGAGGTGGAATGCAAAAACGCTCGTGTACCGTGTTTTGGGTGCCCGTTAAATTTCAGGACGTTAAACTCCGTAATTTAATTTAGATGGGCGGAAAATATTACGACCCTATACCTATCGCAGAGTATACTTTCACCTGCATGCGTACCACTATACATGACTAGAACGCAGTTGAAATCGTGCCGCTTCAATTACTTCATAAATCTGTGATGCTAGCCTACCACCTAACAATTGGCCGGGCGATTTCCCTTACTATCAATATAGTACAAATGTATATTACAGGGCGTATATCATATTTGAATACATCTAAATTGTTTTTAAAGGACAGGAATGTTTTAGTGTCTCATCAAGAGTGATGCGGAGAAGTTTTATTGGGCACTAATCGGTTATGCACCACTTCGCGTTCCGAATGGACAATGACATTCAAGCTGCAGATGTGTTATTGGATTGTGCAGGTGCGCGTGCCTCTCCAAGCTGATTGCTGATGTTACGTCTGTTAATGGGGTGAACCACCACCTACAGCATACAGGCATTTATAGAGTTGTATGCGTTTTGCATTTACGCAACTCCAACTATACGCTCCGTTTAGGCTGACTCTCGAGCACGACACCATATTCTAGTACACGCATGCTAAGAAAACAACAAAACTGCATGCATGTAAAGGGAGCAGACGCTAAAGTTACGCTTAGTAACTGAAGGGGAGGGTTTGCTTTATGGTTGTATTCGTTCGCCTAATAAACAAGAAAGAATAACTTTTTTGCAATTATAATAGCAGCGCTTTATTCGAGAATAATAATAACACGTGTTCTGACAGATCGCAAGGTCTTTTAGCGACAAATAAAGCGAAGAGCGCGCTATGACAACAAGAGAAGCTTTTGGTTCTAAAAACAGTCAGGCCCAGCGTAAAATGATTTGTATTTTTTTTTAACTTCAGAGACAATTAGCACATTTAGGAAAGAGACAGAGAGAGAGAGAGAGACGGGATGGGAAAGGCAGGGAGGTTAACTGGAAAAGATTCTGGTTTGCTACCCTGCACTGGGGGAAGGGTAAGGGGAAATGAAAGATGGAAAGAACAGCGGAAAAATCGGAGCCCTTCCCCTGTCGAGAAAATGGGGTAAGCGAAGCTTGTGGCAAGACGACGCTGTCGCAGGCGTTCCGCTTCGTTTGCCCCAACTCAGGGTCGGCGGCCCTTGGCTGACGTTTGGCCTCAGCATCGCACTCCCCAAACTCGAGGTCCGCGGCTCTTCGCTGACGTTTCGCCTGGGCTTCGGAAGTCCTCAATCTAGAATCTGACGACAAGCTTCACTTACCTCCCTTTTCTCGACAGGGGAAGGGCTGGTGATTTTGTCTCTTTGGGTCTCACGTGTGACAAGGGTAGTTCAAGGGTGCGTTACAGGTCCCCGAGCCCACAGGGGTATGTGTCATTGAGCTTGGACCCTTTCTGCACTATCGCCAGGATTGGCCCACATGACAGGGGTGTGTGTCATTGAGCTTGGACCCTTTTTGCACTATCGCCAGGATCGGCCACTTTTTAGCAAGACACCACCACCATAGACACTTGTGAGCCTATAAAGCTTCGCTTAAAAAGGATAGGGAACGTTGTGAACGTCCATGAAAACTAGTCTCTCCAATAGGCCACTCGAACGTAAATATTTCAAGAGTGCCCTCACTGTCTTGTGGTGTGACGACTGTATGGGTCGGTGTTCGAAGACTTCTCCGAAAGCGGCCGGTCGTCAAGACGCACCTGCGCAGTCACGAGTGACTGCCTCTGTGCGCTGTATCGGGGACAATGACAAAGAACGTGTTCGATAGTTTCCTTGTCACCGCAGTGGTCACACGCAGCACTATCCTCCCATCCGATGCGGAAAGCAAACGACTTCGTAAATGCGACGCCAAGCCACAATCGGCCAAGTACCGTTGTCTCGTCTCGGGAAAGTCCAGGTGGAAAATGAAGTTGCAAATAGGGGTCCAGTCTATGTAGACTTGTGTGCTGGAAACTAGGTGTGTTACACGATGCTTGTAAGGCATCATTTACAAGCACTCGAAGTTTCGCTGCCACATCTGTTCTTGACAGCGAGATTGGTTCCTGCACGCCGTCTTCGTGAGCAGATCGAGCCGCTTCATCAGTATGTTCATTGCTCATTACGTCACAGTAGGCTAGGGAGCCACTGAAATGTGATGTCGTGCCCTTGCTCGACGAGGTGATGAAGGAACTCCCGTATTTCTAGCACTAGTTGTTCAGTAGGGTCCACGGCGTAAGGCAGAAAGCAAGCAGTGGCATAGCCAGAAATTTTGTTCGGGGGGGGGGGGGGGGGGGGGGGGGCTCACGTTGCTGCGCGGCCTCCCTCCTTATGGAACTTGTCGAGGGATCAAATGGGCGTCTTGCACTGGAGTTTGAGGTATAGTAGCGGCGCCTGGTGGCGGCGAGAGAAGTTATATCTGGGTAGTACCAGCTTGGGTAGTATTGAGCCCTGGCTGTGGCGAAGCACGTTTCTAGCCCGAGTTTTACGTCGATTCGCACTTTTTTCGGCCCTGTTGCGAGTGAGAAAAGGCTCGTCACTTCTCAGAGACCATGCCGACTACGTTGCGAGCTGGCCGCAGCCAAGTTTAACGAAAACGGACTTTCCGTGTGCCGTGGGACGTAATGTTGCAAGCAGAAGGAATCGGCGACGCCGATCCGGAGAGACCTAGCTCAGCCGCGAAAAAGCGTCACCGTCGTTACTGCTGCGTCGTGAGCTGCCACGAGCAAGAAGGCCTGAATCCCAACATCAGATTCTAGCGTTTTCTTTCAAGGCCTCACGAAGCGGAGCGTCGGGCGCGCTGGATAAATTCATTACCCCACTATGAGCAGCACAGGTTTGAGAGATTATGTGCTCATCCTTGACCTCAAGCCAGCACGTTGAGGCAGCGCAGCAAGAAAGTATTGATTACAGCACATCGATGTTCGAGCGCTGTCATTAAAAGCTACATCAAGCGAGCAGCGCACGACCTCGCACATCAGCGCGATTTGCACGTAGTATGTTTCTGCGAACTAATATGCAGTGCATCAGTTATTTATCAGTTGCTAAAGGGACAGATGGCCGTTACTACAGCGCAGTCATGACTACTTGTTTAGCGGCATGCAGTCAACAAATATTAAAGGAGGGCCGCGTTTCGCGGCATGCTGAATGAGCGCTGCCGTCGCGGCGCGTACGATCGTGCGTTCGAGCAGTTCGTACATCGCGGCAAGCTGAAAGACCGCTGCCGTCGAGGCGCGTACCGTCGTGCGCTCGAGCAGTTCCGTACACATGATGTCTGCTTATCGCTGCTGTGAATTCATTTATAGCAAGCTTTTCCTCGCGTTTGTGCGCCTCAATCTAGCAGCGTGCGAACGTTACCTGAAGTTCAACTTCGTACGTGACTCGCTTCACTTGCGATTGACACCGCGCTAAAACTTCGCCGCTTATTTCTTGAACGGCGCACACGTATTCGGTGTTGCATAATTTCTTGCCTTTACGCAGCGTGCCACCCCTGAAAAAATCTTCGGCGCCCGATATTCGCTGCAAGCCGTGGTACAACACAACCGAAAGTGGCGGGCACATATTGTAAACGTGCTTTCCGAAGCTGACGACCG
>NC_051154.1:213402429-213527699 GCF_013339745.2 Dermacentor silvarum
AGCATCCTGTGTCTTGGCTTCAACTGCGCCTTTTCTTCCGGCAAAAATCTGACCAGATGATTGGCACATAAGCTGTAGTTTTGAGCCTTCTGCAATATATTAAATATCACCTCTAGCCATTTAGAACATCATGTGCCAGCAATGCACCATTCATAGACTCGAATGAAGTAGAAGAGAGAGAGTAAGCGCAAGAGTGAGGAGGATCCGCAAAGAACAATGGGTGTCGCTACCTTGTAAACTTGTCTAGGGACCTTAAGGTCAGTGTGCATCTCTCGCCATCTAATAGCGGCATGCAAAAGTACCAGCGTGCAAAAATTAGCCAATGCGCATGCGTGGCATCAGGGCACCGAACGCGATTGCTTCTTCATTGGAAATTTATAAAAGCAAAGCTTTTTCAAGCTTTGCTTGAAAAAGCTTTGACCGATAATCGGTTCAACAAGCCAAAGCAGAAGCGGAACAACAACCAAATGCCCAACCCTTGACCAACCACAACCCAACATTTCACAATGGATTGGTTTATGGCTTTACAAGACAAGCTTTGCAAACCCCTCCCCCTGTTTCCAGTAGGGGAGGGGTTTTAAATTTTTTTTGCGAACCTCGGCGGGTTTCTTGACCATGGGTGCTGTGGTCTGACTGTTCTCTTGCCGAATAAGCCAACCGCCAATCGCAGTGGAGTACGTGCTGCTGGGTTCCTTGCACCGCCACCAGATGGCAGTCGCATTCGCGGCAATGGTCGTGCAGGGGAAAGAAAAAAAAAAGAACCAGAAAACTCACCTTCGCGGTTCCGTGGCAGCGGCGGTGGCATTGCATTAGCCTCTCTGCAATGCGTGAACAAAGCCTTCTGTGTCACTTTGTGTGGACAGTCAGTAAACACAAACTCGTGTTTCAACTCTTTATGCACTCACACAAAGCTCCACTGTATATAGATTCTAACTCGTTGGATCTGCTGCTTTTTTTTTTATTTCTTTACAAATTTGGGCTGTTAAGTGGGGGGTGCGGTCCTTACACGAGTCTAAATGGTATGTAGCTAAAGCTGACATTTCATTGTTCATCATGCAGGTGATCATCATTGAACCCTTCTTTGACTGCTATGAGCCTATGACCCAGATGGCCGGAGGAGTTCCAGTCTTCATTCCTCTTCGCCCTGTAAGGCATCTGTCTTGGAACATTTTCGTAGCGATAGCTGTTATGTGCTTTCGACTTGCTTGGATGTGTTCTGTGTCAGCGGCATGGGCTGTTTGTCATAATTTGTTCAACATTGTATAAGTTTGCATTGGTATGTGTAGTGCCTACTGGAGAGCAATCATGGGTGGTGTAGTGAGCTGTGTACCTATACATACACCTTATATGTCAAAAACAATCACCTCAATGTCATTAGACTGTATGCTGAGGGTTGTGTTCCACACGTTTCCTTTAGTCGATGCATGTGACACACGATACATGTACAGAGTAACTGCAGAGCATCAAAAAAGGCAGAAGGCGCACCCATGCGAACTCTTAGTATATGAGAACAGGCTTTTGTTTTGAACAGACTGTAAACATGGGATTAAACAATGTGGACGCAGAAAGACATACACGGTGCACAGACATAGAGGAAGCACACCACCCCTGTCTTTTCCCTGTGTTCGCGTGTCCTGCAAAATATTGCTTATATGCACTTCTTGTGACTGGGAATGTGTGTTATGATATAATGGCTACCTCCAGTTACCTAACTAGGTTGGTTGAAGCACTGAGCTATAGGTTGTCTTTACGGATAGATAGCAGTAGTGGTTTTGGCAGGTCTGAAATGCATTAACTGGTGTCCACTCTACCTAATGGAAAGTGTCAAGTTTATGTGTGCTCATTTCAAGCTCAAAACAGATGTATGTGCATGGACATACAGTGAGAGGACCAAGGCTAAAGCATGCCGCTGGCTGCCATCTCGCACATTTGCACCCAGCTTGCTTCAATGATTAGACTAGCATTTTTTGGCATTACTGTTTTAGCAGAATATGAGGATGGAGCTGCAAACAGTAGCAAAGGTGATATCTTGGGATGCTGTGTTTCCATTCTGCTGTTCCAGTAAAAAATGGTAGAACCAAAATATACCATTCAATTTAATAAAACTCATCCCCCCCCCCCCCCAACCATTTTTGTTTTGTTTTTGTTTTTTTGTTTTTTCATTGATGGCAGAACATCTGTTAGCTACGATTTGTTCTTAGTTGAATAGGCTGGGCAGTGAGCTTCAGTGTCCAGTAATGCATGTCTCAAAATATTTGGTTGGTTCTGCATGTGAAGTTAAATATTTTGCTTGGTTCTGTCTTTTTGAGCTGGTTAGTAAGAAAAGGTGTTTTTATTTTAAAGAGATACGGACACAAAATCTGAAAATTTTATGAAAATGCTGTAAATGAATCCTTAGTGTGTGATTACACCGAAAAGAAATAGTCACTTAGCTAATTTTTGAGCCGATGGCTTTATTTTTGGCGTTTTTGTGAGCGCGCACCTCGCCGCCCAACCCGCGAAAGTTGGAAGGCGTGACGTCACGACACCCTCGTCGGATAGCCAGCCAGCCGGCCGCAGTCATTCGAAGCACGCCGACGGCGCCATCACAAGCCTGGATTCGAGTTCTGGTGCGTCTACCAGCGATGAGTACACGTCTGAAGACGAGGATCATTCCAAATTGGCAAGAAATATTACCGCTCACGGTTACAATCCTTCCACATCAAGCGACGAAGAAGAGCAGGCGGCCTTGGAAGTGCCGGTCAGGTTTTCGCGAACTGTAGCGCGAAGATTTCGCTCTGCACCAGACACTTATACAAGAATTATTGGTCATTTCCTGGCTTAAATTTTCAGCAGTGGCGTAATTGTGTTGCTGCCGAAGATTTACACCAGCAGCGAAGTAGAATACACTTGGTTACTGCAATATTAGCTCTTTTTTCTGTTTGAGCTCTGCGCCACCAGGTGGCAGCATCATACAGGCCACTCGTGTTTAGGGTTCCGCCTCAGCGCCTGCATTTACCCGATTACCGGACAAGCTAAAGCTCTCTAATAGGCAGGTATCCAAAGTTTACGCACCTTCTCGTTTCTGGGAAACGTGTGCGACAACGTGTCATGACCGACAATGCTGTTATAACAGCAATGTCTGGGCATTTCCTTCCGCCGCGACGAACACCTCAATCCCGAGCGACGACCGCGGGAAGCCTCATGTAAGACGCACCACCTGCGTGGAGCGCCGACAGGGATAGTGTTTCAGACGAACCACGTGCGAAGATCGCCGAAAGGGGTTAAACAAACGCTGCAAGGGACCAACACCCTTGAAAAAACTGCGACAGCTGTGGCCGACCTTGGCCGCAGGTGGGTGTTATGACTTGAAATTTGAGCTTCTGCCGGCGGCCGCTTGGAGGCAAGGTGCAACAGAAAATCGAAAAAAAAAAGATGTTTCTCGTTCTTTTTTTCAAAGGAGCTTGTTGTATTCGTCATTTTCAACAGTTCAACTTTTGTTCCGACGCAAAAAACTACCCGCCAACTTTTGTGTCCGTATCCCTTTAAAGAGGCCCTGAACCATCCCTCGGGCTTTGTGAAGTAACATAGTCCACGGGTAGCATACGCTGTTGTGAACATCTCAGCCAAGTTCTGCTGTCGTACGCAGTCCGTAGAGCTTGCAAGTGGAGCGTCAAGTCGCCTTTCTCTCATACGCTCTCGTTTCAAAAACCCCATGATATTTACTCTTTTCTGTGTGCTTTATTTTGTAATAAAGCACACTGCAATATGCGGCTGCTATTGGTCGCTGCGGTCGGCTACACCGCCGCCGCCGCGAGGTGCCGCCACGAGTCCACTGGCTAAGCGCACTGCGGCTTGCTGAGGACAACCGCGTTCGGCTGAGGACGACCGTGTTACGTTAGAGTGCACTTAGAATTCTAGTAGACTCTACTTACGTTTAGCGCTTTGTAGGCACCAAAATCTGAAGTCCAAAATGAAAGTTGAAGCCACGGCGACGTCTCAGAGGCGGAGCCTTGTGGCCCCGCCCCACTTCGCCGGAGCCTTCGCAGTGCAAGGCAGTGAAGGAGGTAGGGGACCACAACGGAGGCCGTGTTTGATTGCCGATAACAACGCATTGAAGTACTTTTTGCGGCAAAGTGATTCTGAAGTAGCCTATATTTTCACTTCAAATGTTTTTCTCCACTTCGATAAAAAGTGGTTCAGGGCCCCTTTAAAGGAAAATAATTTTGCTTTTATTCCTGTTTTTGTGGAATTTTAAAGGGACCCTGAACCACTCTTTATCGAACTAGAGAAATGCGTTTGAAGTCAAAGTAGACTATTTCAGAAATGTTTTGGTGTAAGCAGTACTTCAATGCACTCAAAAGAAGCGGAGTTATTGGCAATCAAAGGTCACGTATGATCCCCCTTGCCGTGTTTCCGTTCCTTCTTTAATGCCTTGCACTGCGAAGGCTACGGCGGAGCGAGGCGTGCCCACAACGCTCCAGCTACTGAATGTCACTGTGGCCTGCAGTTCAAATTTGATTTTGGATGTTCACGTAGGTTCTACTGCTATATTGGTGCCTACGACGTTCAAACGTGGTTGTCCTCAGCGAGCTGCCGTGCGCTCAGCCAGTGGACTCGTTGCGGCATCCCGCGGTGGCAGTCGTAGCTGTGCTTCGTAGCAGAACATAGCTACATGCAACTGTAGTGTGTATGCGCAGCGTTTGCTTTGTGCACGAAAGGGCTTGAATGTGCTCGCACTCGTATGCTCCAGTCTGGCCAAGCTACATGGTGTAGACCGGCTTTGTCCTGCACCAGCTTGACCAATGTATAGTAGCCACATCCAACTTGCGCTTTTCGAAGCGCTATCAATAGCTCAATACAAAGCGAAGTCTGCCAAGGCATCTAACCAGGAGCGGCCAGCAGTGAGCGTGCACTGGCAAGCGTGTGGTCTGACCTTATGTTTCGCGTAGTTCAAGGCTACTTGAGTGTTCAAAACTAGTCAAAATTAGGGAGACACAACGGCTACGAAACCAATAAGCAGGGTGGCTAAAGTTTAATTCCTACACGTGTGGTCACAGCTGAGCGTGAACAGACGATAGTTGGCTTCTTCCGGAAGTACGTAATTCTGATAAAAATGCGAAAGGAGATTTTACTTACTTCAGCCTGTTTACTCAACTGCGTCAGTAAATCTACACAGTAACAGTAGGACGAAGAACACTGTTCGAAACTTCCTTCTTGATTGATGTCAGCTATTGGCCAATAGCAGCCACATATGGGAATCTGCTATACTATGAAATAAAGCGACCCGAAGAGAGGGAGGAGCAGGCTTCTGTTGAAAAGAGAGCGTTCTGGAAAAAGGTGACTTCACGCTCCACTTGCGAGCTCCACGCATCGCGTACGGCTGCAAAATTTAGCTGAGATGTTCACAGCAGTGTATGCTATCTGTGGACTGTGTTTTTTTCTGTGTTTTTGGTTCAGGACCCCTTTAAATTCTGCTGAGTGCTAACTGTGTCATTGCTTATTTTCTTGTCCTTTCAGAGAAAGGAAGGTCAAATTTCTAGCGCTGACTGGGTGCTAGATCCAAAGGAGTTGGCCTCAAAGTTTACCTCCAAGACTAAGATGATCATTGTCAACACGCCGCACAACCCAATTGGGAAGGTCAGCCACTTTCCTTGTACCTCACAGCGTAGTACATCTTATGCAGCAATTGGTGTCTAATGTTTCTCTTCTGAGGTCTATTTTGAGGATAGTTTGGTCGTTTAGAAAATATTGCAAAACAGAGCAGTTATACTCTGTTTCAGTATGCAATTCCAATCAGCACTTTGGATGCTACAGGCTTCTTCAGCCAATCAGGAGGGTGAACACATCTTAAAGGTGACCTTCCGCGCCCTGTCGTCTGCTAGTCGCAAGCGCCGCAGCGTAGGCGGCGACAGCATTTACGAAGACTGGAACTGCACCGCGAAATCAGCTGTTGCGGTAGAAAATTCGTCCCATATTCACTCTGACACCAAAAAGGCTTGTCTGAAGGTATTTTGAGATACAGAGGAGAAGGAGGGTTGTAGAGACAGAAGCAGAAGGTTCACAAGGAGCACTCAACCAGCATGTCGCATGGCATGGTGGCGCCATTTCTTGATCCCTCTTGTAGCATCCACTTGTACACAGTATGCTCACTGACATTCATATGTGCAGTTGTATTCTTAATTAGAATTCTTGCATGTTTACTGCACTCCTCCTGCACTGTTCCAAGTATGTTCAATGCCATTTATCCACTCCTTTCTTGTCAAAGAGCAGCTTGGAATGATACCACACAAGCAAGTCTGCAGGTGCCATTTCTGTGAAGGACGAAGCACTACCAAGGAGGGAGTTCTCCTCGGTGTTGCAGTTGTGCAGTCTAGTACGCGTATGAATTCAGCTACTCTCAAAGCAATTAATTTTTTGTACTCTTTAAATGAAAATAATGTCCACAGGGCAGAATTCCATTAATTTTTTGTTCTTTGCACATTTTCATTTGAACAAAGGGGGAACTATTTTCATTATCATAGAGCCTCAGTAAATATTTATTAAAAAAAACGAAGAAAATCGTGCAGTAAGCTGCAGTTGTGTCCTGCAGAGAAGCTTCCAAGTAAACACCTGCCGACAAGACCACTTGTCAGGGCCATTTAGTCATTCAGCGGCTTCTTAACTATGGCACTACATCTCACTGCGCAAGAATCTGCACTCGCAGGTCACACAGCCTTGGCTCTGCTGCAAGGAACTACTGAAACAAGAGTATAGGTTTGTCTTGGGCTGGGAGCATCTTTCTGTGTGAAGATTGAAATTAGAACTTCCTTAAGTTTTATGAGACAAGTGCTTAAGTAGTTATGAAATTGGAAATTGTGACCTGCTGTATTTTTGTGTTCTGAGGTTATTGTAAGGCAGTACTGAGATCATGGTGTTTTGCTGTCTTCACTGATGCTGAAATGTTTATTTTATAGCCTTCTTTTGCTTTATCACAAATCAGAATCTCTGTTGCTAGCATATTGTGCTGTACCCCCGCTGTTCAAGTCCTATACTCCATCTCACAAGCTGTTGTCAGCACTGTGGAAGCTACACGAATTCTTAGCCAATAGGAAGGCCGAACGCTCCTCTAGACGTGCTCATCCATGCCGCATCGTCTGCTCAGCGTCTGCTTGCCATCCTGTTACATACTCCATGGTTGGTGGATTGATGCAAAAATGTTTTGACGCCGTAACCATAAGCTGCGTTTGCATGCATGCAACAGTGGGGCTTCGCTTTACCTGTATGCTTTCCCTGCAGTTACCTTGCAGCCTCCTTAGCAAGTAATAAAGACGGAACGCCCTCATAAATGTTCACTTGCGGCACAGCGTCTGCTCGGCGTCTATACTTGGCATTTGCTCACTACTGTCATCCAGTAAAATGCTAGAGCGGGGTAGTAAATTTATTATGCAGTGAACAATTAGGCTTTTATAGCATTCTGCATTGTCAGCGCATCACCAATGCTAATGCTGTGGTGCCATCTGCTAACTAGAAATCAAACCAGTGCACGCTCACTCCTGGCCGCTCCTGGTTAGATGCCTTGGCAGACTTCGCTTTGTATTGAGCTATTGATAGCGCTTCGAAAAGCGCAAGTTGGATGTGGCTACTATACATTGGTCAAGCTGGTGCAGGACAAAGCCGGTCTGCACCATGTAGCTTGGCCAGACTGGAGCATACGAGTGCGAGAGCGCATTCAAGCCCTTTCGTGCACAAAGCAAACGCTGCGCATACACACTACAGTTGCATGTAGCTATGTTCTGCTACGAAGCACAGATACGACTGCCACCGCGGGATGCCGCAACGAGTCCACTGGCTGAGCGCACTGCAGCTCGCTGAGGACAACCACGTTTGAACGTCGTAGGCACCAATATAGCAGTAGAACCTACGTGAACATCCAAAATCAAATTTGAACTGCAGGCCACAGTGACATTCAGTAGCTGGAGCGTTGTGGGCACGCCTCGCTCCGCCGTAGCCTTCGCAGTGCAAGGCATTAAAGAAGGAACGGAAACACGGCAAGGGGGATCATACGTGACCTTTGATTGCCAATAACTCCGCTTCTTTTGAGTGCATTGAAGTACTGCTTACACCAAAACATTTCTGAAATAGTCTACTTTGACTTCAAACGCATTTCTCTAGTTCGATAAAGAGTGGTTCAGGGCCCCTTTAAAATTCCACAAAAACAGGAATAAAAGCAAAATTATTTTCCTTTAAAGGGGCCCTGAACCACTTTTTATCGAAGTGGAGAAAAACATTTGAAGTGAAAATATAGGCTACTTCAGAATCACTTTGCCGCAAAAAGTACTTCAATGCGTTCAGCAGAAGCGGAGTTATCGGCAATCAAACACGGCCTCCGTTGTGGTCCCCTACCTCCTTCAATGCCTTGCACTGTGAAGGCTACGGCGGAGTGCAAGGATATTGCCTGTGTACGCCTCGTACCTTTGGCAGTGCTGACAACAGCTTGTGAGATGGAGTATAGGCGCATAGTTGGGGAACATGGCATCAAGTGTCATTTTGTACTCCTTCTTACATTGTATGAAAGACATTTTTTCTGTCTAGTCATTGTATCACAGCAGACACTTGCAACATCTGGCAATATTGATTGGACAGGTTTTCTCCCGGGAGGAACTGGAAATGATTGCAGATCTTTGCAAGAAGCACAACGTGATCTGTGTTATGGATGAGGTTTACGAATGGATAATTTATGAGGGTGCCAAGCATATCAGAATGAGTAAGTATGTGCATCTGTATATCTTTTTGTATTCAATATTTTTTTATGAGCTGCATTGGCTCAGTAGCTGTGGCATTCTGCTGTGAATTGCTACAAGGTCATGAATTCAACTGCTGGCTACAGCAGCCACTTATGATCTGAGTGAAATGTGAAAACAATTATATATATTTTTGTGCGTCAGCGTACCCTCAGTGGCCTAGGCTTGTCTCCGACTGATTTTTTGAACATGGAAGTGGGCGCAAAAATGTCTAAATAGTTTGGCAGTCGGAAAAAACAAATTTCGGTGGTAAACATGATTTTGTTCTTTTTTTTAGAATTCAGTGCAGTGGAAAATTCGTTTGCAGACTTTTTGTCAGTGTTGTATTTCATTAAAATATTATCTACATTAAATTTTATGACACTCAAGGCTGCAGATATGTTTCATTTTCTCCTATTGCAGTAGCCAGATGTTTGTCGCTCATCGTCACATGAAGTGCAGATACTGTACACGTGACGCTGCCTCCGCGACACTGTCAGTTTTGGGCTTTGCTGCGCGAAATCAGTTTGGAGCTTTATTGGCTTTATGACCTCACACGAGCTTATGTTGTTCCTTCCAGTAAGTACTCACAAACTTGGTAGGACCCGCCGTAGTGGCATAGTGGCTTTGGTGTTGTGCTGCTAAGCCTGAGGGCACGGGATCAAATCACTGCTGCCCCGGCCACATTTCAATGAGCGTAAATGCAAAAATGCCCATGTTACTAAGCACTGGGTGCACGTTAAAGGGACACTAAAGCCAAATACTAAGTCAATGTGGACTGTTTAAATACCATTCCAGAAACCTCGCAACGCTTGTTTCTCGCAAGGAAAATACTTAGGTTACGAGAAAATTGCATCCGAAGGGTCCGAATACATTTTTGGCAATTCAAGTCTCCCGCCACGCCAACCTGGGAGTGGTGATCTTGCATACGCCATCACCGCCCTCTGCTGCAGCCAGTGAATAAAACGGCGCCCGACAGACGGTGATACGATGCGCCGCTGCAGCTGCTTTTGGTCAAGTGGCGTGGACCATTCAGGCATCCCACGACATCACATGGAAGTGGAATTATCTGCTACTTGCTGTTTGTGCGAGTTTCGCGAGCCAGCAAAACCAGCGCAGCACTACACGATAACAGAACTACTGAAACGTGAAAGCGCGGGCAGCGCAGAGTCGAGCGAAAGCGAAACCTTTCGATCGGCTGCGTCGTTGTCAACGGTGTAATGTGAACGAGTTCTTTTTTCTAAAAATGAAATAGAAGTAGTCAAGTTGCATTTTCTTTCTTCTTATAATACAATATAATGATGTTTTTATAAAAAGTGGTTGAATACTAGTGACAGAATTTAAATGAGGGGTGCCTTCGTCATTGGGCAAGTACTTGAATGTCCCGGGGGAGTCTCTAATCGTGTCCTGCACTTACCTCAATTTCTCGATTACTGAGGCTCTGTTCGCGATGATATTGGCGCCTTAGAGATACTCGAGCACTAATGCATCACTTTAGCTTGACTTAGTATTTGCCTTCAGTGTTCCTTTAAAGAACCCCAGGTGGTCAGAATTAATTCGGAGTCCCTCATTACGGCGTGCCTCATAATTATGCAATGGTTTTGGCACCTAAAACTCCAGAATTCAATTCAAAACTTGGTAGGCATTCGCAGTAGTTGCCGGCTTATTGCCTGCAGACCTAAACTCCTCCAGCCCGTGCATGTGACCTGTAGTACATACATGTCAAGGGGGAAGTGCCTGTGACGGCTTGCTGCCCACTAACGAGTGCTGCTTCGTTGCATGTGAGCAACCAAAGTTGCGATTTGGCGCTGAGTTGACGAGGCTCTCTTTGCAACAGCTATTCGGCACTCGGAAAGCTGAGCAAACACCTCAAAACCGAAACCTTTAATGCCTTAATGGCAGCAACTTTGTTTGTGGCCGCCATGTTTATGACATTGCGCTCACAGATCAGTTCAAAAAGTTGAGTGACACCATGCAGGGTCTGAGGCTTCGGTTGCCATTATACATTGGTTCTGTGAAGTAGGTGGCAGTGCTGCAGGGAAGTCCAAATAATCAAGCTGGTTCGAAAAATCAAACGTCAGAAAAATCGGCTGACGACTTTAAGTTGGTGCACCCGTAAAGTACACCATTCCTCTTAGCCTTAGTGTGGTTTTTAAGTGGCAAATACATACAGTTAAACCTCAATATAACAAACTTCAGTATAATGAAATTCTCCATATAACAAAGTATTTAACTTTTCATAACTTGTCCATAGGACACTATGTATTTAGAACCTCAGTATAATGAAGTGTGTTTATAGACAATTTCAATATTTATTTATTTATTTATTTACAATACTGTGAGTCTCATATCGAGACCATAACAGGTGGGCATATGATTATACATACAATGCATGTTTTATATAACGAACGGTAAAAACATCCAAACGTGTAAATGGTTCATCAACAGGTTCAATGCGCAATTTTACAACAATAATACTATTAATAAAAAGAGCAAGTCACATAAATAGTGCACTTCAGGTTACATCTACGCAAAGGTTATTACAGTGTTACAAAAATGAAGAAAGAAACAAAGGAGGTGAAATTTTAGCTATAGTTCAGAAAAATGGGAGTTTTGACAATTATATGTCATAAGAACTATTTTTTCCTAACTTCTTATTTCATCTTCCAATAAGTCAACAAAATCAGACTGCGATATGGTGTTATTGATGCATCTAGGTTATTACACTCGCGAACAACACGGGGAAAAAAAAGGAAAACTGAAAAGTGTAGTTATTACAGAGGAACTCGTTTAGTGTATATGGATGATTATGACAAGGTATGCGGGATTTATAAAAGGCAACGTATGCAGAAGCGTCTATTTGTAGTCAGTTGTGTAGTATTTGATGCAGAAATTTAGATGAGCTCTTTTTGCTCGAACAGTTAAAGTTGCAAGCTCTGACTGTGTTAGGAGAAAAGTAGGTGAATCACTGCGCCAGTATTTTCTGTGGACAAACCTAATTGCTTTTCTCTGGATGCTTTCCAGCTTAGATGTATTAGTGTACCGTACGGGAACCACACGACATTAGGGGCGCGATCTTGTACGCGTTCCAAAATGGAACGGAGGCGGTCCGTTCCATCGAGCCGCACACAATTGGTCAATTTGATCGTCACGGTTCAAATTGACCAATCGTGTGCAGCTCGATGGAACGGACCGCCTCCGTTCCATTTTGGAACGCGTACAAGATCGCGCCCTAGAATACTCAAGGACAGGTCTCCCAAATGTAGTGCAAGTTAAAAATTTGACGTTAGTTGGTGCCAGCCATAGGCACCTTTTAAGAAAAGAGAGTTTTCATAATGCAGAAGAAGTAATGTTGTTAATATGCAACGTTCAGTTAAGGTCAGACATTGTTAAACTAAGATACTTATGCTGTTGAACTCTAGTTACGAGGCTGCCGTTAAGTGTGTAGGGGAAAAGCGATGGGTGCTTTTTTCTTGTTACTGTTGTACAAACCGTTTTGTTTGTATTAATGGTCATTTGCCAGTCATCACACCATTCGGTTATTTTTGCTAGTGTGTTATGGAGCAGAACTTGATCCTCGTGATTACGTATATTTCTCTGTATATTATGCAGTCGTCTGCAAAGAGTTTAATTTTACAATCAATGTTATTTGTAATGTCATTGATACAAATGAAAAATAACAGCGGACCTATTACTGAGCCCTGTGGGACCCCTGATGTAACAGGCACCGGAGCAGATGGGATGTTTTCGATGACAACAAATTGTGATGGTGAATTAAGTTTTTTATTCATGCAGTAATGGGTCCATTGCCAATCACGGCTGTAATTTTGGTAGTTAGTTTACTCATCATCATCAGCCTATATTTATGTCCACTGCAGGACGAAGGCCTCTCCCTGCCATCTCCAATTACCCCTGTCTTGCGCTAGTTGATTCCAACTTGTGCCTGAAAATTTCCTAACTTCATCACCCCACCTAGTTTTATGCCGTCCTCGACTGCACTTCCCTTCTCTTGGTAACCATTCTGTAACTCTAATGGTCCACCGGTTATCCATCCTATGCATTACATGGCTTGCCCAGCTCCATTTCTTGCGCTTAATGTCAAATAGAATATTGGCTATCCCCGTTTGTTCTCTGATCCACACCGCTCTCTTCCGGTCTCTTAATGTTAGGCCTACCATTTTTCGTTCCATTGCTCTTTGTGCGGTCCTTAACTTCTTCTCTAGCTTCTTTGTTAACTTCCAAGTTTTTGCCCCATATATTAGCACTGGTAGAATGCAATGATTGTACACTTTTCTTTTCAACGACAGTTGTAAGCTCCCAGTTTGGATTTGGCAATGCCTGCCGTATGCACTCCAACCCAATTTTATTCTTTTGTAAATTTCTTTCTCATGATCAGGGTCCCCTGTGAGTAATTGACCTAGATCAACGTACTCCTTTACAGATTTTAGAGGCTGACTGGCGATCCTGAATTCTTGTTCCCTTGCCAGGCTATTGAACATTATGTTTGTCATCTGCATATTAATCTTCAACCTCACTCTTACACTTTCTCGGTTAAGGTCCTCAATCATTTGCTGTAATTCGTCCCCATTGTTGCTGAATCGGACAATGTCATTTGCAAACCTAAGGTTGCTGAGATATTCGCCGTTGATCCTCACGCCTAAGCCTTCCCAGTCTAAGAGCTTGAATACTTCTTCTGAGCATGCAGTGAATAGCATTGGAGAGATTGTGTCTCCTTGTCGGACCCCTTTCTTGATAGGTATCTTTCTACTTTTCTTGTGGAGAACCAAGGTAGCTGTGGAATCCTTGTAGATATTTGCCAAGATATTCACGTATGCCTCCTGTACTCCTTGATATTATGCAATGCCTCTGTGACTGCTGATATCTCTACAGAATCAAATGCTTTTTCATAATCTATGAAAGCCATATAGAGAGGTTGATTGTACTCTGCAGATTTCTCTATTACCTGATTTATAACATGGGTATGATCCATCGTAGAATATCCCTTCCTGAAGCCAGCCTGTTCCCTTGGTTTATGGAAGTCAAGTGTTGCCCTGATTCTATTGGAAATGATCTTGGTGAATATTTTATACAACACTGAAAGCAAGCTAATAGGTCTATCATTCTTCAATTCTTTAACGTCTCCCTTCTTATGGATGAGTATAATGTTGGCATTCTTCCAGCTTCCTGGTACACTTGAAGTCGTGAGGCATTGCGTATAAAGGGCCGCAAGCTTTTCAAGCATGATATCTCCTCCATCTTTGATTTAATCGACTGTTATTCTATCTTCTCCAGCAGCTTTTCCTCTGGTCATGTCTTTCAAGGCCCTTCTAACTTCATCGCTAGTTATAGAAGAAGCCTCTGTATCCTGTTCATCACTACTTCGAATGAAAGTAGCTTGGCTGCTCTGGGTTCTGTACAGGTCAGTATAGAATTCTTCCGCTGCTTTTACTATGTCATCGAAATTGCTGATGATATTACCCTGCTTATCTTTCAGTGCATACATTTTGCCTTGTCCTATGCCAAGTTTTCTTCTCACTGTTTTCATGCTGCATCCATATTTTACTGCTTCCTCAGTCTTTTCCACGTTATAATTTCGGATATCCCTTACTTTCTTCTTGTTGATCAGTTTTGACAGTTCAGCAAATTCTATCTGATCTCTTGAGTTGGACACTTTCATGTTTTGTCGTTTCTTTATTAGGTCCTTTGTTTCTTGGGAGAGCTTACCTACTGGTTGCCTTGGTGCCGTACCTCCCACTTCAATTGCTGCTTCTGACATCAGCCTAGTTACGGCTTCATTAATTACCTCTATGTTGTCATCATCTTCCTGTTCTAGAGCTGCATATTTGTTTGCGAGCACCAGCTTGAATTGGTCTGCTTTTATGCTTACTGCGTCTACGTTGGCCTGTTTCTTCTTGACTAATTTTATTCTTTCTCTCTTCAAATTGAGAGAAATCCTAGACCTCACTAACCTATGGTCACTGCACTTTACCCTACCTAATACTTCTACATCCTGCACTATGCTGGGATCGGCAGAGAGTAAGAAATCTGTTTCATTCCTTGTTTCTTCCTGTTGCTTCCTGAAGGTCCACTTCCTGTTGCTGCGCTTCCTGAAGAAGGTATTCATAATTCGGAGCCTATTCCTTTCCACGAATTCTACCAACATCTCTCCTCTAGCGTTCCTAGAACCAATGCCGTAATTGCCAATTGCTTGCTCACCAGCCTGCTTTTTCCCCACTTTTGCATTGAAGTCTCCCATGACTACAGTATACTGAGTTTGCACCTTTCTCATTGCTAATTCAGCATCTTCATAAAACTGTTCTATTTCTTCATCATTGTGACTGGAGGTTGGGGCGTAGGCTTGTACTACATTCATTCTATACCTCCTATTCAGCTTTATTATGACGGCTTCTACCCTCTCATTAAGGCTGTAGAATTTATCAATGTTGCCCGCTATGTCCTTATGGACTCGAAATCCTACTCCGAATTATCTCTTATCTGGAAGACCTCTGTAGCAGAGGACGTGGCCGTTAGTCAATACTGTATAAGCCTCACCAGTTAATCTAACCTCACTAAAGCCAATAATATCCCAGGCAATACCTGATAATTCTTCAAATAGCCCTGCTAAGCTAGCCTCACTCGATAGGGTGCGTGTGTTGAACGTTGCCAGGTTCAGTTTCCAACGGCGGCCTGTCCAGACCCAGAGATTCTTAGCAGCTTTGCCATGTCGCAGGTCTGACCACCGCCTTGGTCAGGTGCTCCGCAGCCGCTGGGGACTGAAGGCCATGGGTTAATTGTAGGAGTCATGAGGGAGGTAGTGGCCGAATACTGCACCAGGGAGGCCAATTTCTGTTCTGGTGAGGGAGTGACTTTGTTGAAGCTTAGTGGGCCTTCCTAATTTGGTTGCACCTTGACTAGTATAGACCCACTAGCTCTCAGTGATATTTTTTTGTTCTTTTTTTTTGCCGGTTCAGGCACCACTTCGTGCTTGAAAATGTAGTGGACTGAAGGAGGATTCGAACTTAGGACCTTCAGATTAGAAGCCCGGTGTTCTAGCTCAGCTCCACGCCACCTTTTACTATGGCAAACACAATCAAACGCTTTTCTGAAATCAAGTAAAAGTAGGTCAGGTTGGTTATGGTTATTAATACTTAAAGCAAGATTGTGTACCACTTCTGTTAGCTACCCGCCGTGGTTGCTCAGTGGCTATAGTGTTGGGCTGCTGAGCACGAGGTCGCGGGATCGAATCCCGGCCACGGCGGCCACATTTCGATGGGGGTGAAATGCGAAAACACCCGTGTACTTAGATTTAGGTGCACGTTAAAGAACCCCAGGTGGTCCAAATTTCCGGAGTCCCCCACTACGGCGTGCCTCATAATCAGAACTGGTTTCGGCACGTAAAACCCCATAATTTAATTTTTTTTCACTTCTGTTAGCTGAGTGACTGCCGATAAACCTCTTCTAAAACCGTGTTGAACATCTACTAGAAAATGTTCTTCGAAATGTGCGGTTAAGTCTTTGAGAATAATGTGTTCCAAAATTTTACATGATGTGCTGGTAAGTGAAATTGGTCTGTAGTTAGATGGTAGGTTAGTATCGCCCGACTTGTGAATCATTACAATTTTAGCAATTTTCCAATCTTCAGGTAGGTCTGACGTCGAAAGTCAGTTGCGGTAAATAAGGCCAAGATATTTACTGTTACATTCAGCATATCTTTTCAAGAACTTATTGGGAATGTTATTGGGACCATTTGCTTTTTTCACGTCTAGCTGAAGTAACTGCTTAAATATTCCAGAGTCGTTTATTGTTAATGTGTCAATAGTGGGGAAGGATGACGGTGGCAAATATGGAAGTGTGCCATTATCTTGAGTAAAGACTGAATGAAAGTGTTAGTTAAATTTATCAGCGAGTGCCAATTTTTTTTCGCATGGACGATCTGGTGTCGCTGCGGAGTGCGTGCGAAAAAAGTTCCAAAAGCGATTATGGTTGTGATAAGGTTAGGCAATGTTTCATTGAAATATACATGCTTCGCGAGCTTAGTCTTTAACTTGAGTTCGTCGGTAGCGCGGTGTAGTTGTGATTTTTTTTGTGCACATTCACCTTTCTTTTTATGTTATGTCGCAAGCGTTTTATTCTGCGCTTGACATGAATTACATCGCAAGTTATCCAAGGATTGTTTTTCGTGATTTTTTACTTTTTTTGGGATGTAATGACGTATGCAGTGTGAGACTATACGCTTGAAATGAAGCCACAAATCATTGACGTGAACAGAACTATCATTGGCCATTTCATAAAATTCTTGGTATTCGTGCGCTAAATAGGTTAGTATAGCAAAATCATCTGTTTTTTGAAAATTAGGGGCAACAACTTCAGGAGTTTTGGCTGTTGCAGTGCATCCGAGGGGCAGCTGGTATTTTGGTGGATTGTGATCTGAGATACCGTTTATGATCTCAGAGTTCTGTAGATCTAGGGGGAAGTTGTCACTATTGAGTATTAAGTCTAGGATGTTATCGCTTGTTGCTTGTGTTCACATAGGAGAGGTTAGAACCTATTGAAGCCCGAAGTTTAGCATCAAATCAATGAGCGAATTTGATGACAGTGAAGTGTCATGCATGGTATTCCAGTCAATATCAGGTAAATTGAAATCACCCGTAAGAATAACTCGGTTGCTAGCATGCTTCTGCATAAACTCCCATACAGCAATAACACTTTCGTGAACAGAAAAAGCACTTCTGTAAAAGCAACCAGTAAGTATTGCAAAATCATCACACATAAGCCTGCAGAACACAGCCTCAACATCTGGAACGTCAGGCATCAATACAAAGGGTAAGGGCTTCTTAATAAGCAGAGTTACGCCACGACCTCGAGTTGGTTGATCTTTACAGATAACTGAGTAATTTGGGGGTGCTATTTCATGGCTGTATATTTCTGGTGAAAGCCATGTTTCAGTAATGGCAACAATGTCAGGGCTGTGTTCAAGTAACAGGTTTTCTAATGCTCCAGTTTTATTGACAATACTTCTCGCGTTTACATTTAGTAATGTTATTTCTCTGAATGTTTGTGGCTTCGAGTTACTGGTCGACTTCTTTCGGCATTTTTTGGGGACTGCGGCTCGTGCTTCTTTCGTCATCGCAGACAAACATGCTGTCATTTATGTACAGTTTATAAAAAAATAGATACTTTTTCTCCTTTTTCACGGGTTGATTTAGTACTTTTCCAGAGTTTTTTTTCTGTTTTCCCGTACTCTACGACTGAAGTCTTCACCTATAGAATGGTTAGTGTACTTGAGTTTGTAGCCGTTCTTCAGTATCGTTGATTTGTTTCGCTTGTCAAGTAGATTTAAGATTACACATCTGTTTTTATCTTTATTTGGCCTGCCTAAGCGATGTATTCGTTCCATGGTAATTGGCTTTAAGCCAAGGGTATCCTTGATGATCGTTTGATTGATGCTGTGTTCCAATGTAGAGCTGTTTTCACCCTCAACCTCGGGTAGTCCGTTAACAATAAGATTTGATCTTCTGCTGTGGTTTTCCAAGTCATCAACCCTGCTTTCTAATCTTTTAAAGGCTCTTTCCAACTGCAATATGTTGTTTTCTCATGAGACTACTTTCTCTTCAAGTTTGGAGAGGGGGTCTATCTTCTTTTCAATTTCGGTTAGCCGATGTTCTTTGATATCTTTTATATCGGTTGCGATATCCTTTAGTTGTGTAGCAATCTGGCTTAACTCGGTGCCTGGATTCTCTTCTATATCACCAGCTACTAAAAGAAGTTTCCGTAAAAACAAAACAACATCGTCAACTGCTGCAGTATTTGGCGGGACAGGACGCTGTTCGGGAAAAGCGAAAGTAGTTTGTGCAAGGTTGACCTCATTACAACGGCCAGTGCAAGTGCTTGAATTGTTCTCATTTTTTTTCTCTGATAGTACACAATTTGGTGAGGTTAATACGGTGACGTTATTCTTGCGTTGTGAGTCAGTCTCCTTCCTAATCGGTGGATAGCAATAGCAATAAAGAGCCTGATTTTCGCCTTTGATTCCATGAACAAGTCTTCAGTAACGCCACTCGTTATCTTTTCAATCAATGCTAGCACTAATGGACACCCAGTGAAGTTCTTTATGTGCACGGGATTTGTTTTGTTTCTTTATTTCTTTCGTTTTCTTTTTTCGTGTTTTTGTATGCGTATGGCTGCCACCTTCCCTTTCATGCGACCTGAGTTATTCTCTCCTGAAGTAGTAGGCCTTTTATGTTTCTGTAGGCTGTATTTTATGTAGGCCTTTTATGTTAGCGTGAGTGGCGCCATTTTTGGAGCCATCTTTTATAGTCTGCGAGTAATCCATCTTACCGTATACCAGCACGAAAAACGTATAACTCGTCGAAACAACGCTTTATAGACAACAATTAGGCAACGTTCGTACCTTTCTACATGTGCACATGCGCATGCCGAGGAAAAAAAAAAAAGAGCAAGTTGCCAATTTTCTCTTTCGAAGCCGAACATCTTAACAATAGGGCAAATATTGACTTTTTTTTTTTTTCTTGCCTATGGTTACCTTCATAAAAGATCGAAGGATCAGAGATAGATTTCAATGTGGTTATCAGTTATGCCAATGGCTGTGTACTATTATGCAGTAACGACAGAGACCCCCGTAGCAAGAACAACTCTACAGTTTTCCGTATACAGTATATATATGAGGTCTGTTAGAAAAGTATCTGACCTTTGGTCGAAGAAAAAAAAAAAAACTGGCATAACTGGAGCGTTGGAAACCTAATCACCCTCAAAGTAGTCTCTTTGGTACTCCACACACTTCTCCCAGCGGTGCTGCCATTGTTGGAAGCATTCCAAGAAGGCCTCTTTCGGAATGGAGTTTAGCTCAGCTGTCATTGCAGCCATAATGTCCTCTCTTGTCTGAAATCGCACTCCTTTCAATGGCCTCTTGATTTTGGGAAACAGCCAGAAGTTGCAGGGGGCCATATCAGGAGAGTAAGGAGCCTGTTGAACTACAGGAGTCTGGTTTTTCGCCAAAAAAGTCTGAATCAAGTGCGAGGAATGTGCAGGAGCATTGTCGTGATGGATGCGCCAATTTCCTGTTGACCACAACTCCGGTCTCTTGCGCCGCGCAGCATCACGTAGGCGACGGCGGACATCCCTGTAGTACTCTTTGGTGATTGTTTCACCCTGTGGTGCGTACTCGTGGTGTACCACACCGCGGGAGTCAAAGAAAGCAGTCAGCATCACTTTGACGTTGCTGCGCACTTGGCGGGCCTTCTTTGGTCTTGGTGACGTGGAATGTTTCCACTGTGATGTACTGGGATTTGGTTTCTGGGTCTTACCCGTACACCCAAGAATCGTCACCAGTGATTATGGTGTTCATGAAGTCGTGGACACTGTTTGTGGAATCCAGCATGTCCTGTGAGACTTCAGCACGAAGTTGCTTTTGCTCCACCGTGAGCAGCTTGGGCATGAATTTCGCCGCAACTCTCTTCATGGCCAAATCTTCGGCCATAATGGAATGTGCAGAAAAAGTGCTGTTGTCCACCTCTTCCGCAATTTCTCGGATAGTCGCACGACGGTCCCGCATCACCACAGCGTTCACTTCAGCAATGACCTGGTCATTTCGACATGTTGATGGCCGACCGGAGCATGGCTCGCTCTCCACCGATGTGCGGCTGTCTTTAAACCGGTTGTACCACTCCTTAATCTGTGTGCTGCTCATAGCATTGTCACCGAAAGCCGTCTGAATGTTCTGAATGGTTTCCACTTGGATGACGCCCAGTTTCTGGCAAAATTTGATGCAGTAGCGCTGCTCCAGTCGCTCCGTCATTTTTCTTGCAATAAAAAAACAGACGAGAGCATTGTGCACTACCTCACTCAAACGATGCGTCCCAGCGACTGACGCTACCGGCAGGCTGGAAAATATTCGCGCGTGCGAACGAAGGTTCAAGGTCGGCTGATGCAAGTGCGCTTGTTTCATATCCATCAGGTGTTCGCAAAAAAAAAACTAAGGTCGGATACTTTTCTAACAGACCTCGTACGTGTGCAGCTCAATGAAAGAGGCAGAACTGCACCATGCTTCAATGTGGCTTAAAGAAAACGGGCACACAAGGTTGGACAGAGGCGCCATGAGGAGTTACTGCTTTGGAGTGTCGGGTTCTGGTAGAGTAGTTTTTTCAGAATGCATGGCTTATATACTTTTCTTATCAAGGAATGCCTGTGAGCTGCCCATCATGATTTAGGTGTGCTTGGCAAATGTGCTCCAGCCCATTTATATTTGTCTGCAATTTCCTGCTTATGATCCAGATTCTCTCTGACTGCTTGGCCTAAATAAACATATTGTTACGTGTCGCTGATGCACAAGGCTATTTACAGTATATTTACATGTAGGCCAATGGTGGCCAAGATGGAGACCCTAAATCAATCGGGAACACGTCGTCTTCTTCCTCATCAGTGCAGCCACACTGGCGGCTGTTCTGTATCATTACCCCCTGCAGTAGAAGAACTGTCCCGATGCTTAAGCTACACATCTGTGGTCAAAGATGTGTGGTAGGACTTGAGGCTCACTATGTGAACAATGTCACTTGCAGCTGACGATGACGCTAAGGGGTCGGCGGTAATGATTTCATATGTGACATTGGTCACTTGCCGCTCCACATGGTATGGACCTGTGTAACACGACAGCAGCTTTTCGGAAAGGCCCACATGGAGGATGGGTGATCAAAGAAGCACAAGAGAACCTGGAGAAAAGTGCACATCGCGATGGTTGCAATCAGAGGCGGCTCTGATGCTCTTATGAGGCCTCTGGATGGGTATGAACGAGCAGCCGCGCGTGGTCGGCGTGTGCGATTGCGTCGCAGGCGCATTCAGTGGCAGAATGTGCGGGCGAGGGCAGCAAGGTGTCCAAGGCCAACACGGGTTCTCGGCCGTATAGGAGATGAAATGGTGAATAGCTGGCGGTGTTGTGATGCGATGTATTCTACGCGAACGTCACATATGGTAAATGAAGATCCCAGTCGTGATGGTTGGCCGCAACGTACTTCGAAAGCATGTCAGTGATGGTCCGGTTGAGGCGCTCCGTGAGGCCGTTGGTCTGTGGAAATCCAGTCGGCGTGTGTTACAGTGTTAGGCGGGAGGCAAATAATATCCATGCAGCTTAAAAGTCTTTGAGGCGGGTCCACAGTGTCGGCAAGAAGAGGCAAGTCAAGGCTAAGCGAGCTGGCCGAACAGTCAATGAGGGCTGAATGAGTGGTGAGAAAATCTTGACTGAGAATGAGGTCGTGAGGGCAATGCTCGATGATGGTGAAGAGAATGACGCTGTTTCTCTCAGCGTTGCTGATTGGGGCAGAACACATGCCAACAATAGCAACAATCCCTCCGTCAGCGGCTCATACGGCTCGGTTCGAGGCGGGCGTCGGAACTTTCTTGAGCCGATGGCGAAGAGCAGCACTCGTAATGTACACGTGCGCCCCAGTGTCAATGAACATGCACTCGGGAACATTGTCAACAAGTATTTTCTAAAGATTCTGGTTCATAGGTTAGGTCAAGCGAGGGTTTCGTGCCCATGTCATCAATGCAGCTCCATCTCCAGCAGCTGCACTGTCTAGTTTTCTGGTCGGGGTTGCTGTGAATAGGTCGGAGAAGGAGCACGGAGTGGCGGTGGCAAACGAGATTTACGGTGGCAGGCAGAAGGTGAGCGGGCGTAGCGGGGTCTTGGCAGAGGTTTCGCAGGGTCAGATGACGGGCTGGGCATAGAAGGAGCGAATGAAAAGGACAAACTAGAGGGACGAGGGTGGTAGTCAGAAGAATAGTGTGTCAGAGAAGTCCAGCGGCTGTGGCAACGGCGAGCGATATGCCTGATGCAGTTAAAACATATCGGCTTGTCATCCATGGTGCGCCATTCGGACGGGTGGCGCTGTCCATAAGAGGAGTATGAGGAGTGGGGAGGGAACGTAGGTGGATACAAAGTTTCAGAGCACACAGGATGAACGGAGTGAAGGCCGCCGTTTGACAATTCTTGACGGACGACGGCCTGTATCACGGAGATCATAGCTGGAGAAGGATCAGATGACGGGAGTGCAGTGGCCGCCGGTTGTGCTGCTTCTACCTCACGATGAATGATACGGGTTAAGATGTCACATCGTGAGGACTGGTGGAAGATGTCATCACAAGATGACATAGCAGCTGTGTTGGGAAGGCGCGTGATGTGTTGGGATACCTGGTGGGGCTTATAGCATGCTTGAGACGGCGGCATTCCTTGAGGATCTTATCAACGCTAGTGACATTGTTAAACACCAGTAGATTGAAGGCGTCGTCAGCGATGCCTTTGAGGACGTGACTAAGCTTATTGTCCTCCGACATGTTCGGGTCGGCCTTGCTACAAAGGGCCAAGACGTCGAGAATGTACGACACGTAGGACGCGGTCGACGTCATTACGCGTGTGGCAGGGGCCTTCTTTGCATTCAGTTGGTGACCAAGCGGATTGCCAAAAAGGTCGCGGGGCTACTCTTTGAAGAGATCCCAGCTCGTAATCTCCTCTTCGTGGGTCTGGAACCATACCCATGGAGTGCCATCGAGGTAGAAAAGAACGTTTGCGAGCATAATAGTTGGATCCCACCTGTGACTGGTGCTGACACGTTCGTACAAGTGGAGCCAGTTGTCAACATCAGGACTCCCGACTCCAGTAAAAACGCCAGGATCCCGAGGGGGAGAAGTGGTAACGTAGGTCGTGGCTTCAGGCGTAGAGGCTTGCGTAGAGGCTTGTGTAGATGAAGTGCCGCAAGCAGGAGCCGAAGTTGCATTGTCGGCGTTGCGACCGCTGCGAAGCTCCATGGCGGGTACAGAGGAGCGGGGAACGTCCACCTGCACCGACTAATTTTACGTGTAGATTATGCACAAGGCTATTTACAATATATTTACACGTAGGCTAACGGTGGCCAAGATGGCGACCCTGTATCAATTGGGAACACGTCGTCTTCCTCTTTAGTGCAACCACACTGTGGCGGCTGTTCTGTATCAATACTCCTTCGCTGCTTCATGAGGACAAATTGTGAAATCTTCTTCCCTAAGGCTTATTGGACATTGCCTTAGTTTTTCTTCATGTTAATCTTTGAGCCTGTGCTCAAGAATCTGCTTGTTCAAGTCGACATTTGTTAGAAGTCATCTGCTTTACTAGAGGACAATTTATCGGTTAACTGCAGGTTGCAGAGATATTCCTAATCATTCCTTACACCTAATCCTCCTTAATCTAGCATCTTCAACACTTCTTGCAGACATCTAGTAAATAAAGCGGTATTCACATGTGAGAGAAATCTCTCTACACGGCTGGGAGTGCACAACTTCACAGCAGGGATTGCACATCACGTGACAATGTCGCACCTTTTAGGGGCCAAGAGGCTGATGTGTACATCACGGTGGATGGGGGACGTTTTGCTGTGCTGGTACAAAACATTCCCTCTTGTCAGAGGAAATATTGGGGATCGGGCTAACTAGTCCAACAACTTATTGCACTGCGCTCACTGGCAGCGTCGAAATCGCGTCTGCTTGGTCGTCTTGTATTCGCAGTTGTTTCAGTGGTACAACACCTGCTGACATATCAAAGCTCAGCAATGAAACTACTGTTTTTCATGTCGCCACAGCATACCCGTGCCCGCGCGTACGCTTGTTGTCGAGAGTATAGGCCGCTAAATTTGTTTTCCAACATTAACATCCATCAATCCCCACACCATCATTGCACAATTTGTGCGAGTTGGGGAACTGCGTAATGCAGCGTGTCGGCTCGTGACGTATTGCTACCCTCCACATCGAGGGCTCCTCCATGTGAATACTGCTTTACGATGAAGTAGTAGTGCTTCCTTGCCTAACACTTATTTAACCAGTATTTTGATCCTTTCTTGTGAAGAAACATGGTAGCTGGGAAAACCCTTTAAATAATTTCTAAGATATTCACATATGTTCCCCCCACACATTGAATACACAATTCCTGCATGACTACTGGCACTTCTCAATCTCCTGCTGTGGTACCACGCCTCAGTGGCTATGGCATTGTGCTGCGGAGCATGAGGTCACGTGTTCCACTTATGGGCTACGGCAGCTGCATTTTGATGGGGGCTAAATGCGAAAACGCTTCTGAGCTTATTCGATTTAGGTGCACATTAAAGAATCCGGGTGGTCAAAGGTAATCTGGAGCCCTCCACCATGGCATCTCATAGGCACAGTGCTGCGTTGGGATTTTAAACCTGATGAATCGATCATCAATCAGTTGGCGAACTAAATCAACTGCTTCTACCATATAAACAGGAATATAGGAATATAGGTGAGACTATAGGTTGACCCCTTACCTCAAAGTTTTTTAAAAAAGAGAGACAAAATGAAAATGACAAAAAACTCTCCAAACAACAGCACGGTCAAGGGCAGCGAGCATGCATGAAGCTTCTACACAGTCTACAAGTGCATGCTCAAGCTATGGATGCACTGCACGATGCCCACAAAATGTTGTTTTACGTGAGTTGTATGCCGACAGATTTACTTTTTGTGCCCACCAATATCGCACACTTTTTTCAGAAATGCCAAACTGGCACTGAGTGGCCAACTTTTATTAAAACTTTTACTTTGAAGTCGACAACTTTTGTTAATTAGTCAACAACTTTTATTTTGAACACCGCTGAAAACTGTCTTTGCATGCTGCTAATCATCGCTCATCAGACCAAAAACAAAAAGCAAATTGCACAAAAGGGCGATCGGAACGTACACAAGAAGAGACACAGCAACAAGAAAAAAAAAAAAATGCCTGCAATCACATTTGGATATGGCAGGGTTTTCCCCATGGTGGGCAGCTGTGGAAATGCCACCGACTACTCTGGTTTACTGCCCATTGCTCCAGCTGACCGGTCAAAATTTGATTCTTTTTTTAAATGCCTATCCAACAAGGAAATGAGTCCGTGCTTCATGTAAGATGATCGCTTTAAAGATCGGGCCCGCAGCAGCGAGCGAATTGACCTTCGCGCTGTCTCTCGCTTTGACGCGAACTAAGCGGCAAGAACACAATGCACACGAAGCTATCAGCACATCACAGACTGCTTTCAAATGGGGCCTTGCGCAGCTGCGCCATATGCAGCCACCACCGGAGTATGATTATCACGACTGATAATGGTTCGCATCTAGAGGAGGCAGCGTCATTGACCACATCTAAGTACGAAGTCCACCAAACGTGACACTTCAGTTACGTCACGTACTACAGCGTGCATTAGCCAGTGTTTGTCTTCCACGAAGCAGCGGCTTCATCCAAATGCACCATCATATAACATGAGTGAACATTACTACTACTCGCCTCTTCATCGCCGTCTCATACTGGTCTCGGTTAACATTTTAGTGTTGCAATCGCGTTTCTCCGCTTCACGATTCTTTCGTGGTGTTTCTCACAATTATACCAAATACAGCAGCATACAATGATGAAACGGGAGGGGATTAGTAGCAAATGCTTATGCATCATTTAGATTAAAGCCCACGGGAGATTCTGCGTGTATTTTTTATTTTATTTTTTTACATTCTTGGCTGTTTCTTCATTGCATAGGGAAATATTAGGAAGAAAAGTGTCTTAGAAGTTCAGAAAATCCCACTTTTCTGGAATGCTGTCAACAAAAATGCGTAGAAAATTGGGTATCTGGAGGTGCCATCTTTACGTGGAGCGTGCGAATAGCACGACTTTTCGTTGACACAATGCCGCTGTTTAGGAACCCTCGAAAAAGGAGCAATCTGAGTTTCAGATAGCCACAGTGCCGTGGCTATCAGATTCAGATAGGATTTCAGATAGCCACAGAAGCGAACGAAAAATGAAAAAACTTGTGCCTCTATTCGTTATTGCTGCCACGCCAACACTGGACACGCTGCCATTTCACAGATTTTAATAGCCGGTGCGTGTTTCGTGTGCATTTTGACAGCGGCGAGCTGTGTATTTTGTTGCTCGGTGAAGTTTGTAGATTGCCGTAGGATACATCGCTGGCTCGCGTTAGTTTCATTATTGTGTCCAAAATGCAAAATTGGCAAATTTACAATTCATAATGGCGAAATGGTCATATGGTTGTATCGTGCAAAAAGAGACAGAACAGGAGGTTTACTGAGAACAGGAGGTCTCGGTGCATGTGGTAAGCAATTCTTATTATTTGGTACAGTTATATTTCAGGCAAGATAATGTTTTACGGAAATGAAATCCAACTTTTTCAGCCCCTGCAAATAAAATATAAAAATGTTGTTTTTCAAAGAATACATTACATGTTCGTTCACAACCTTTGAGCTCTGACGTGTGATGCCATATCCATAAATTTGCTAAAAATTTAAAAATTTTTGTGATTGTAATTTTTCTGTTTGTATCATGCTTCTGAAAGTTTTTTCACACACAAAAAAAATGTCAAGCAAAAAACAATTGAGGGCTGAATAGGTTAACGTACACCCAATGCACGATACACAAGCATTCCGCCCCCATTGGAATGCGGCGGCTGTGATTCGGATCGAACCCGCTTCTTCGAGGTCAGCAGCACAACACCATAGCCACTGGGCTACTGTGGCAGCTGCAGGCTGTTCCTATCTCCATTAGTTTACGTTTACTATATGGTTATTTATTTTGTTTCAGACACCCTTCCAGGGATGTGGGAAAGGACAATTACCATTGGTAGTGCTGGGAAGACCTTCAGCATCACTGGTTGGAAGGTTGGTCCGCACACATTGTGTCCTTTCATAACATGTCCATCCTGGTAAAAAGACTCATTTGTTCAGGAAGCCTGAAACATTTTTTTTTTTTTTTTGCAAAGTGTTCACAGCATTGGGGTCACAAAAAAGCAGTAGAAGTTGCAGGGATATCCTTCATTGTACAGACATACATGTGCTCACTGATCGCTGTACAAGTTATGATGGATAGAACACTAGCTTTACCTGTAGTGCTTGTGTGGCTGTGTGATCTCCACACAGCCATATTTCTCTTCCATAGCCCTGAACACTGCATTTATACGAAGTGTTCAGGGCTATAGTGTTATGCGTGTTATATGTACTATAGTGTTATTGAGCATAGGGTATACGTATTGTTGCAAGCCATTCCCGTATATTGGAGAAGGCGCCAGTAAGGGGATGAAGAAGACTATCGGAGAAGCTCCGAATGCATCACTGATATATGTGCCCCCGTGTCAACAAGAGCAGTGACAAGTGTACTGTCCACCATAACATCAAGTTGCGTCTAACCGACAACGTGGTCAGAGGATTCTGCGGGCGAGTTGTCAATGCAGCTTCACTTCCGGAAGCTGCATCGACGACTCGCCCGCAAAATACTCTGACCACACCAGTAACAGTAATAATAAATACCCAGAGATTTAACAGGGACCTCTTCTTCGCAATGAGCCATAATTCTTAAGACAGATGGTTGCAAATGAAACTTACTGTCATAGGATTTACTGATACTGCGGCATAAAATGTTGCATTGGGATTGCATATGTTAAACAATGTCAAGAGCCTGCCCAAGTTTAATGGTTATATGTTTATCCTGCAATTCCAAGTCAAAAGGCTGAAGAAGCCTCAGAGAAATTTGACTACACACAACCTGAAGTGACCTGTGGTTTTATCTTAACAACTTTGTTATTGCATGTACTGCTGCTTTGTTTTCGTTCAGAGCTTGCAAAATAATAACATTTTTTGGTTCTCTTCATTTAGTAAAGCACTTAACATCTTCACTTTCCTGGTTCATTTGAGAAAAGAAAGAATCATCATATGTACCGCTTACCATTGGAGAAACAACCTGATAGCAGAGGCATGGGCTGATTTTGCTGCCTGTTGGCAACTATAAGTCCAGTCGAACCAAGCAAACAATGATGGCAAGTGTTTTATCAAAAGATAAGGACCAAAAAATGCAATTTGGTGTTGTGAAGTTTGAGTGAAAATGACAGAGGAAAATACTAAAACTTTTAAATTTGTTAGAATAAAAACACAGGTCACTGTAAAGAACAAGCCATCATGAAGTGCATACGACTAGAGCATGATAAATTCATCTTACCTTAAGTTGTTGTAAGCAGCGCATACCATTATATTGCGACAACTTGAGTGAAATTGGCCAACATTTTAGAAAGCAAGTTTTTAAAAACGGTTTTATGAATTGCCTCTGAACTAGTGCTAGCTATTTTCTGCTTCATAGGTAATAAAATGCTGTGTGGCAATATTGTAATGAATGTTTGTGTATGGTACAGTTATACCTTGATATAATGAAGTCGTAAAGATCAGCACTCTGCTTTGTGACATCAAGATATTTTTACGTTGTAAACTATAATTTCGACTCAGAGTTAAGAAAAAATATATAGAAAATTATCCATGCATAGGCCATGCCCCCTTTTCCCAAGTGCACACTTCTTCAGCCATGGCAGCGTAGCATGTGCAGTGCTATCTCTGCTCTATCGATGCAGTGCTCCTCTTCATCAGTCGCCTCTTCGGTTGTTTCCACAGTTGATGATCTGTTATCAGGTAGATTGCTGACTTGAGCATTGGCATCATCACAAAACTTGTTTCCCGGTGCCTCGTGGCTTTGTGCTTTCTACCTGTGCTGATTTGCACCATCTGATGCATATGTTTGCGGAGTATGTTTTTGCTGCTCCTTTGCTGCCTGAAAAATATCAGGGTGTTATCAACTGCAACATTCTGTTCAACTTCAACTTTATTTTTGCATTTTCCCTACTTTTCTTACAATGAAGAAAAAAAAATGCAAAGGCAAGGAACAAAAAGCTGCATAAAAGCAGCTTGATGGGATTCCTGTCAACTATCACTGAACTGTCACTTTAAAAGGGCCCTGAACCACCCCTCAGGCTTGGTGAAATAACATAGTCCACGGGTAGCATACGCTGTTGTGAACATCTCAGCCAAGTTCTACTGTTGTATGCGGTTCGTGGAGCTCGCAAGCGGAGTGCGAAGTCACCTTTCTTTCAGACGCTCTCGTTTCAAAAGACCCCAGTTGGCTTTATTTCGTAATAAAGCACACTCCAATACACAGCTGCTATTGGTCGCTGCGGTTGGCTACACCGTGGCCGCCGCTAGATGCCACCACGAGTCTAGTGGCTAAGCGCACTGCGGCTCGCTGAGGACAACCGCGTTTAGCTTACATTTAGCGCTTCGTAGGCACCAAAATCGGAAGTCCAAAATGAAATTTGAACTGCGCGCCTCGGTGACATTTTGGAGGCGGAGCGTTGTGGCCCCGCCCCACTCCGCCGTAGCCTTTGCAGTGCAGGGCATTGAAGGAGGAAGGGGAGCACATCGGAGGCCGTGTTTGATTGCCAATAATTCCGCTTCTGCTGAATGCATTGAAGTACTTTTTGCGGCAAAGTGATTCTGAAATAGCCTATTTTCACTTCAAATGTCTTTCTTCACTTCGATAAAAAGTGGTTCAGGGTCCCTTTAAATCAAGAGTTTGACGAAATCTCGTCTGGTCAGGAAGTAACGGCATAATAGGAAAAAAAACAGAATGCCGACCAAAATGGTGTTGTCTAAAAATTATTAAACGTTCCAGCTTCCACATGGAAGCCTTGTTCACTGACTGTGAACAAGGCTTCCTTCCGTGTGGAAGCCAAAACATTTAAGAATTTTTAGACAACACCATTTTGGTCAGCGTTCTGTTTTTTTTTTTTTTTTTACCTATTATGCCATTCGGTTCACTTCTTGCATGAAAGAAACCTCAGTAGTTCCTTTTTTCTTTTTACTATCATACAACGTTGCTTAGCATGGTGCCACATACGTGCACATGGCAGAGGACGGCTTAATCTATGAAAGTGATTTGAAGGAACTAGCTCTGCTCATTGCCCGACTCGGCCAGTGCCTGGTCATTGCATTGGCTGCGATTGTCACTTGGAACATGCAGTTCACGATCAGCGGAAGCCAAGACAACACCAACAGTTGCCACTTCCTGGTGGCTGCCGAGTCGGGCATTAAGCAAGGTGTTTCTTCAAATGACTTTTGAGACCGCTGGTGTTGCAACACAGGCACGTAATCACGTCGCACTTTTAGTATTTCATGGGCTACAGATAAATAATGCAGGTCATACAATGAAATCTCGATATAACGAACTTGAGGGGACCGTGGTAAATGCTTCGTTATTCTGAAAAGTCGTTATAGTTAAAGCCCTTAAATTAACCATTCCGCCCATAAACCCATCAGTTCATAAGTTATCACCATAAGAGCTATCTATGAAGACGTCGCTGTTGGCTCTCGGCCAGCGCTGTTGCTATTTGCCGTAGATTCCGGCCCCACACACCACCAAAGCACCGTGTAATAAGAGTTAAGCACTCAAAACACGCTCACGCCGAGAAAACTACCGACAAAAGGGAAGCTCCATGTCGCCTCCAAAGCTTGTTTTTTTTTTCACATTCCTTGCCGTGGACATCGCAACAGTCTCGCTCGAGGTTGACACCTGAACTATTTTAAAGTGCAAGCGCGCGTAAATGACACCGCCCGGAAAGTACAAAGTGTGACCGTCTGGGAACCCTGCGAGTACGAAGGTTACATTTCTCCGCGTGCGCAGCGGCATAGCCAGTGTGGCCGCAGAAAGAAGCACAAATGAGGCGCGCGGAAAGAAGGGCGAAAGAAGGGAGAGACGCGCCTCCGTTGCTAGGTGACACTTGTCTGTGCGGAGCATGCGGTCGCAAAACCTGATACAGTTGTGTCAGCTAGTGTGCGAATGGTCCTGTGCGTGACAATCGCCACTTCGGGACCTCAGAAAGAACGGCTCGCCTGACTGTTCAGCTGACGCACTGTTACCTTGCCTCGAAACGAAAAAAGCGCGAGTCGAGAGCGAAAATATTTTGTGGTGATTCCCGACCCGATGCACACCTTCTCACCTCTTTAGTCCCACTGCTCTACTGAGCTGCGTTGTTGGAATATCCGTCCACGCGGGGCCTTCGGGCACACTGTGCCGCTGTAGAGCGTAAGGGCGCCGTCCTTGACCAGGGACAGACCCATTGCAATGCACGCCAGCGTGTCATCTGCCATCCTTAGGGTTGGCTGGTATATGAACGGTGTGCGCGAAAAAACCTGTGTGCGCGTGACATAACGCTGTCCCTGATTCACGTGATCGTCGCACTGCTTTAGAGTCTTTTTCAAAACTCGTGGAGTAATTATCGTGGGCTATTGGCCTTCGAGAGGCGGCCGCACCGCTTTGCGATGCGCCGATGCTGCGTGCCAGCGCTTTCTTTTTTCTCAGGCACCGTCTCAGGTTTTCCGAACCCATGCGTCGTGGTGTCCGCTTTCTGCGCCTTGTCATCTGCTAGTCTCCTGTTTCGGCTGCCGTGACTGGATGCACGAAAATCTAAAAGTCCCCAGGTTTTGGAATATTAGTTCGTAGTACTGAGGCATTGTTAACATGACATGGAAACTGAATAACAAGGGTTATTCTGAAAAGTTCGTTAATCTGAAAATTTTGTCAATGTGGGGTTCGTAGCAACGAGATTTTACTGTAGCACACTGAAAATGACTGAATGGGATATTTTAGGATGCAGTAACTGCTTTCCCATCAGAAATCACACCCTTAATTAAAAAGTTAAATATTAGTAGTAGTAATTGGTATTAGTAAAATTATACTCCATCTCGCAAGTCGTTTGCACCACTGCTGAAGGTACGAGAGGCGTACACTGGCAATATTGTTGCACAGCGGAAGATACTTCCGGGCGTGAGTGTCTGATTATTGGCAAGATTAGAAAGTTTAATTTTTGCTTGATACATGATATGTTACAGGGATAAATGACATGTTGGGACCTTTGCACATGCACGACGTGGCATGGATGAACACATCTTGAGGGGCATTCGGCTTTTATATTGGCTAAGGAGTCATGCAGCTTCCATCATGCTGCAAACATCTTGTGAGATGAAGTATAGCATTTAGTATTTTTGAATTAGTCAGGTAATTAATATACACAAAAATGATCCTGCCAGTGGAAGAGTATCGATGACTGTACACCATAGGCCTTAGTCATATACATCATCTCCCAGCTAAACGTAACCAAGGTTTCAAAAACGACGGAGTGTGCTAGTGGACTGAAATCAACTCAGTGGTGTTGAGGATCATGTGACCTAGCCTGCGGTATTTTTTCCTTTTTGCAAAGTCAATTAGTATAAGCTAATTGCCTAACTTTTTAAATATTGGCTTCAGCAAGAAACTGCCATTATGAAAGTTGTAGATCACATTTAGAAATAGCCTACTGAAGTGTTTTCAGCTAAGTACCGTTGATGGAGCTTCTTGTACTTGCCCTTAAAGAAAGCCCGCAAAATACCGAAACAACCGCGTGGTAGTGCCACTGTTTCAGCGCCCCCAGACGACCGATCTGGAAACGACATCAGCTTGTCTCTGCAGTGCTGTCTGGGACAGGCTTGGCGTTTGCGGTGACCGCAAGGAACAGTTCTGGTTGAGAAACTCGAGTTGAAACCTGGCCGTCGCACCAGGGAAGTTGGCGCTAGCGTTGCCAAGGCATACACCACCGTTGTCGGGTTCTTGGAGGGCAAGACGACGCTGAGGTTTGGCCTCAACATTGCGCTCCCGCAACTCGGGGTCGGCAGCTGACATTTTGCCTGGGCTTCGTAAGCCCTCACGCTAGAATCTGCACGTCGACGACGAGCCCTTTCCCGAGCTCATTCATTCTGGATGGATTTCCATGAAATTTCTTCAAAATTAAATCTGTTTGTTACGTAAGAAAATGAATGGCTCATACCCCCTTAAGCAATGGCTCATACGTGAAGTGAAATTCTACGCTGGAATGACTAGCGGTAACGCAGCCAGCTGTGGAAGCAGGCAGAAGCACCATCATGCTGGAACCATGCGTCCCGAAGACCTTTCAGGGGAAGGTCGTTGCAGGTCGTTGCAGAAACTGTCCACTGGACGATTCAAAATTCCGTCGACGTTGCGCTGTCAGTTGATCGAGTGGTCGTGGAACAGAGGACCAATGATACTGCCGTCGAAAATTCTACACCAAACAGTAAATGACCACTGGTACTGGTGGTGGGATTGTGCCAACCAATCTGGATTCTTCTCGCTCCAATAATGGGCGTTATGCTGCGTTTCCTGAAAAGTTTGCTTCGTCCGTCTGCAGTACGTTGTTGTTGAAGCCTGGCTCATCGTCGCACTTGGATGAAAATCTAGTTGCTGTAGTCCAATTTTTCGCATTTAAAAAATACTTTTTTGTATCTTCTCGCATACATAGCAGACATGTTATGTATGAAAGACCCGTTTCGACGACCCGTTTCGTCGCTCGAAGCCGTCGCGCACAAAATGGCATGAATGCGGTTTGGGCTTCATGGCAAAAAGTCTGGAAAATCGGACGGCAAAGGTTTTTTTCGTCCGAAATTGCAGACGTGTTTATACATTCACTCTATGGGGTACGTGGTAGTGCCGTGAAAGCATCTGAATTATCGGGCAAGTCCGTAAAATCGGGCGTCTGGAAAATCGGTCGTTGACAGTATTGGAGGAGGACACCACAGGAGGCAAAAGTAACTTACACGGTTTTAGAAATGGCATCCATTAAGATATTCGGTGAAAAAATTTGCCTTTTGTGACTCTGATACTGAAATTGGACGCACAAAGAGTGCTCGAAGAGCTGCCCACGTGAAGGTTTCTTCCTCGTCTGGTTTCTTTACGTCAATGGCTTTACCACCTGTGCTTCGCCTCTTATCATCGTATCCCGCGAAAATCGTGTCTCATCAACCTACCAATGCTTGTGGTACAAATGCGCAACGACAGATTGGATGCCTCAGCAGGTCATTGCAGCAAGCTGCTCTTTGTCATGAGAGCACGGAGAATAATGTGGGCGGTGCTTCCACCACTGTGCTGCGTGCCCAGTTTCGGTGTCAGAGTGACAAAAGGCAAATTTTCGTCAAGTAATATCTCAACAACAGATGACGTTTTTAAAACATACGGTGTCCTCCTCCAATACTGCCATTAGAACATTGGTGTTAAAAACAGTAATAAAACAGGTAATTAACCGATCATAGTTAATTAGCAAACAGACTGCCGACAGCTACTCGACCATCTAGTGTCCACCGAACTGAAAGAACAAATAGTAAAGAAAGCATAATCGTATCGGTGAAGTCCTATTTTAAAAAAATATGTTTCCAATAATATTGATCGCACGGGTGAGGGTGAGAACTACGCCATGAATTGCTCGGTCTCGGCTCTCCATATCTTACCTGTACCGCATGACCCAGACCCAGCCGAATGCATCAGCGTGGCCAAACAGAAGGGGAGCCAACATTTGCTCTGGCAGCGCAAGTTGATATGTATATATGACCACCAGCCACCGCCAAACCTACCACACAGCAGCCAAGTGCTAGTTCAAAAGACGTGCGCTGACTTGCTGTTGCAGAGAATGTGTTGGCCAAGTGGCGTAATTGCAAGAATGGCCCATGCGATAACACCTTGGTCTATAATAGTAAGGAACTGGACAACACTAGCATGAACGCTTACGAAGCTGAGGACTCGCCGAACTATGACGCTGTTGTGCCTATAACAGCGGTCACCTGCTTGACATGTCACACAGGCACTCAACCGATGCATAAACATATGTTGTGGGAATGTCTCTGTTACAATACAATGACCATTACGACACTCCCTAATGCGAAATTTGAGCGCAGCTTTATACGCGTTTTCATTTCGCGATATATTGGCTGGCGCGGACAATCAGTCTCGTGTGGCATGTTGCAAAAGGAGCGAAGTGTTGTGCAACTGCTTCGCTAATCTGGAGATAGCAAGAGGCAACACGTGGGTGATGCGTGGGCGCGATTCACAGCAGCCACTGCTGACAGACCTCCCAGACGATGCGTGCTACTCTGGCTCCATCTCGTAGCCATTACGTTTTTCTTCTCATGCTTTCGCCCACACCCTCCTCCTCCGCTTTCTGCATCATGGTTCCGCTGCACCCTCCTCCTCTGCTTTCCTCCTCTCGTCTTTCATCCGCCGCTGCGCTCCGCGTTCGCTCTTTCATCCTTCGCTGTGTTTGTTTGCTCACTTGCGCCGACGCCTGCAGCAGGAGTGGCCACCTAAGAGCTGTGCTCGAAAAACATCAGGCAGAGGTACCTCAAGCTGCACATTAGTACCTTTAAACACTGGATGTCACAAGCTCGGTATGGGCACAAGGTTGGCACTGAGAAATGGCAGAGGGGGTGGGCGTTTGATGTCGCAGCATAGCTGGTAGCAAACACTGTGAATGGGTCGGAGTGATAACAGAAACAAGATGAGTTTATCAGTCAGTAAAAGCAGTTTTTACAATCCATAAGACATAGAAAGGCTACGTTAATTAATGTATCATACAATTGGACAATTGGGATTGAGAAGCAGGAATTTATAGTGTTATTGTTTACAGTTAGCGAAAGAGAGTTCAGAACAAAACGTGCATATGGTGAATGAGTGAGCAGAGACAGTCCATTCAAAACAACACATAAAAAGTGGCCCTGGAAAACTACGGTACTTTTGGGGTTGCAGTCTCATCGGGAGAATGTGGTGTCGACAGCTTGGGTTCCCGAGAGTTGCTTGGCAGCGTTTCCCCCAAAGCAGACTGAATAGGTAGGCCTGCTGGTCCCCGTTTTAAGGTATCGTGTGCCAACCGGTTAACAACTTCAGAGGGCACATGGGGACACTCACGACCACTGCCTCAGGTTTGACATTGAACAGAAGAAAAATAACACAAGCAAAACAACCGGCACGTAGGCTCACACTTTGACTGTGCTTTGGGTGACCTTGCACCCAAGAAAACAAAATAGTAGAACCAAAACAAGAGACGTGTGCACTCTGGCTCGTATACAACTAAACCATGTAAAACAAATAGAATCTATCAGGACGCATTGTTATTCATGTAGGCAAGAAAAATTCAGGGATACCGCCAGTTTTGTGACACTGGACCACACCCAACAAAGACAGTTGAGCCCGCAAGACACTGCTGTTCTCTGGGACTTCACATGCTAGGTGGAGATTCACCGTCGTTTGTAATCTTCCTATTTACCTAATATTTGCCCCACTCCTCTATATAGGCCTTCGAGTCACTTCTTTTCCATGTAACGATTTATCAGTCAATTCATTGTTGCAAAATAGGACATAATTGTTACATGGATGGTGCTGCAGATTTGAACCTGCAGGTTTACCATTCGTTGAGTTTAGTTTTGTTTCTGCGCCCAGCGGCCACAGCGCACCACTTGCACTCATGACCAAAACATAGTATGTAGTGAACTCGAAGCACAAAGCTGCACAAATATATGATATGATGTAAGCTGACATCCATAAGTTGTGCTTGTAATATATGAAGTAGCTATTCTATATAAAGTATTGCAGATCAAAAACTTCACTGCGAGATGTGCAGAGTGAGAACTTCTATAATCGAACTACAGTCTACTCTCGTTACAACAGACCCTCATAACCCGAGAAAAAAATGACGGTTTTATCTGAAGTCCGTAATATCCGAAACGCCTCACTTCCGAAACTTTGGTCGCGATGTCTAACAACGTTATTGCAGTGAGTGAGTGACATGCATCCAAAGTAAAAAAAAAAAGTTGCAGTTTCGCCCGAAAGGCGAAGCATGACACCGTGCTTGTTAATTTAGTTAGTAAGCGAATGTTTACAACTTTATACGGCCAATAAAACTACTATTCTGACTTCGTATAGCTGTCTGCTAATCTGCTATCGCAATCGATGCTTCGCGTTTCGGGCGAAATTGCAACAGCAAATAAGTAGACAGCTATAGGAAGTAAGAATATTAGTTTTATCGGCTGTATAAAGTTGTAAACATTCGCTTGCTAACTAAATTAACAAGCACGTTGTCGTGCGTGCACAGGTAAACATGATCACATCTCGCTTGATGACCGTGAAAAGTCGCTGTGCAAACGCTGCAGTCGGGAAGGTACAGCAGCAGCAGCGAGCAAACTAAAACGTTGAAAGCACAGTGCATACCGTGCTGAGCGCACTTTGTCCTTTCAAGATAGATCGCTTTCAAGATATGGCGCCCGCGCACAGCCGCCGCCGGAGGTGAACGCCGCCTCCCTCCCCTCCCTCTCCCTCCCCTCCCCACCCCTGTGCTTCGCGCGCGAAAGAGACGGCACGCTTCCACCGCGTCTTCCTCGCGTGTGCATTTTTCACTGGTCGATCTGGGGCAGGATTTTTTGCTCCATGGTGGCGAATCCAAATTTCGCTGGTCAAGCTGGAGCGGGTTCGCGCTTTCCGCTGGTCATTTCGGATCAACTCGCTCTGCACCAGATCGCTCTCACTTGCTCCGCTGCCGAGGCGTAGATTCGGGCGGAAATGGGACGAACAGCATACGTCACTTGCATTCGCTGGGGGACAGCGATTTTGGTGGCCATGGAAACACACAGAGCGGAAGTCGATTTCTGTGACATATGCGCACAGACTTTCGGTATGGTCCAGCACGGACCATTTTCGCTCTCCGCTGGCAGATTAGGATTGGTGAAATGCGAGCACTCTTTCCAGGATTTCGGCGGCCACTCCAGATCGACCAGTGAAAAACACCATTAGTCACAATTGTCGGCTGACCCTCGCAAGTCTGTTGTCAGCCTGTGTCAACACGGCAAAACTACGCTTTATACGCCCGATTTTGAAAAAAAAATTGGCGCTAATTTCGTCCGCTGTAGCCGATAGTCCGTTGTAACGCGGTCCGTTAAAAGCGAATTTCATTACATTACTAAAATAGGTAGAGCAAACTAAGATTGAATTATGTTTATCTGAAAGTCTGTTGTATGCGGATCTGTTGTAACGAGCGTGGACTGTATACAGTGGAATCTCGATGTTACGGTCATGGCTAATACGAATTTCCAGATACAAATTTTTACGCGGTTTGCAACGTGCTAGAGAACGGTTTTTTCGAATCGATTTTTGACCTGCATCGGTTGATACGAACAAACGTCGCCCCACCGACGGCCGCGAAAGAGAACAGCGCGCAGTCACGCACTTTCTCCCTTTCTCTTTTGGTGTGGACGCGTGGACGCGGCGCCAGACAGCGCGGATGCCGCGACTGGGCGCGAAGAGTTTGAAGCGGTGGCGCTTTTGTTGCTTTTGTGCTTTTCCTCCTTTTCGGCGGCCCATCGGACGGAGTGGCTGCTGTGTTTCGGGCCACGTTCTTTGTGTTTGCGCCATTTTGCCTAGTCGCAGCGAGCTATGTCTACCGAGATACGATCTCGGCTGAGTCGCTGCGGCCGTGCGCCGAGGCGCGGGAGCCTCCGTTGGCGCGTCTTCTGTTGACTGCGTTATCGGTGCTGATGGCACAGGGCGATTGTTGGTTTCGCTGCTGGAGTCACACGGTGCAAGATAGCGCAGCACGTAATCCACGATGCAAGGTAGCGTGGCACGTTCAGTCAGGTACTCCTCCGCTTCTCCCACTAATAGCCGTATTTTTCTTGCCGTAGGAGGCTTGCGCTTCCGTATTCCGAAGGCGTGCTTCGTCCAAAATTTCTTCTCCAACGAGCGACGCTCCATCACTATCCTGGGAGCTCTTAGTAATCCGAATTCTACGTGTCAAGTGAAGACGCCGGTGTGGTTTACGAAGCAGATAACTGCAGTTGCCATCTTGCCCCTGCCACAGCAGCAACCAATGGAGAGACGCCTTTCAGCACGGCAGCCAATCGGGGGCCCGCTTTCATCGGAGGGCCTGTGTGACTACCTATCGCAGACCCGCGCTTCTTTTGTGTTTGTGCGTTTATTACAAGATGGCAACGGGATTGAGAAGTGGAACAGCGAAACTTTGAGCTTTCGAACAATACCGAGATGGCAGCGCTCGGTGGCGGGAAATACGAGATATGTCTCCGTGAACTGCGGTGATTTCGCGCAATTTAAAGCTGTTTTCTCGCCCTGCGCACTGACGAATTAATCTTTTTCGGCCACTTTTAGTGCGTTTTCAGCCAAACCATTTTGGTACAGCGTAGATTAGGTGTTGCAGATATCGAAACGCGTGGTGTTCAATAATCGATTTTTCTTGCTATTTTCGTCATCTGATCCCCGCGTCCCCCCATAATTTAGGTAGTTTTAATTGTGTTTCGATGATACGAATTTCGGCTAATACGAATATTTTTCGTGACCCCGTGAGGTTCGTATCATCGATTCCACTGTACTTAGGTAGTTTCGCAGCTTCTAGAGAGTTACCTGCTAAGTATGAAATAGGGCCGGTATTTTGTAGCGATGCCTTTAAAGTAATAATGCCTTTTCGCGCTTATCGCGCTTTGTCAGTGGTCAGAGCGACGGTCTGCTCACGTTATCAACGGGATCAGCCGGCCGTGAGCGGTGGATGATAAGACTATTCCAAAATAAGTCATGAGGCATCGCTACAAAATCGCGGCCTAGATTTGTGTATGCTTTAAGTTTATGTTATGAGATTGCAGCACCTGCAATGTGTGTGCAGGTCGGTTGGGCTTATGGTCCTCATAACTTGCTGAAAGGGCTGCAGCTCGTTCATCAGAACTGCATCTACACTCTCAGCACACTTCTCCAGGTAGGTTGACAGTTCCAGCCTTCTGTTTCTTTTTCTTTGGGCAGGTGAGAAGTTGAGGTAGATGTGCATGGTTAGGGGGTAGATAATAACAACAGCATGAAAATGAACAAACGGTGAGAAAAAATGTAGTCGACACAATGCCTTGTTTTGACATGTCTTGTACTGTCTTAGGTCCCTGATCCACACTTGAGTTCATTGTGCTTGCCCAACTTCCTTGCTTCCATGTCATATTGCTGTTAGTTTTATGCATGCCTACCAACATTTGTGATATTATCGTTAAATGCCAGATTTTTTTTTACCTTGTTTACGACTGTCATATTGACACCAGTAATTTTACGATTTTTTATTGCTGTCCAGTTTATAGCAAAACTGATTTCAAAAGAATACAGATAGTTGCCAACTGATTTTTCAGAGCCTAATTTTTTGGACCCGCTCGATTATTCGGACACACTTGATTATTCAGGGCTGCATAGAGCAGAGCCACCCAGTCATAGATGCAATGTATCACAGCAGCTGTAATTTTTTTCATCTGTTACATGAATACGTAATTTGGGAATAAACTTCACAAATATATTAATTTTTCTGTGGCACTGATCATTCTTGATGCGAATATAAAGCAGTGTCTTTTCAGTGTCTTTACAGAGCAGTTTTCAAAGGTCAGCGTTTTCCCCCTATCTTTTTCAACATTATTTTTTGTGCTTTGTAATCCGTTTAGTATACACGTATTAGTACTACCTGCCGACTGCCCAGCCTGCACACAAGCAATGTTGCTTATGCGGGCTGGATCTGTAACTAGGATGTAAATGAATGCAATAAATATTATTATTATTATTATTATTATTATTATTATTATTATTATTATTATTATTATTATTATTATTATTATTATAAAAGAATTTTAGTATTTTTCACCAAACGAGTATTTTTTTGTCATGTTTTACTGGTGACTGGCATGATGTGTTGCATGAGACTGCATAGGTATTATGTGCATGTGGCCAGATGGTGCACTCCTCCAGCAGGTAAAAAAAAAAAAACTGTGCACACTTTCTGCCATGCTCCTTACAAATACATGCTCTCTGTTCCCACCTAGCCTAGTGAATGTCATGTTTTGTTGTGCTCTCTCGTCGCAAAGTGGTGTTCATAGTGGGAATATATACAGCCTCAGCCTCAAAAGCGCTCCTCACATAATTATTCTCTGTGATGGCTAAGGCAACAGTGACACATGGCAGGATTATTATTGAGGAGCTATCCATGTTCATGTTTTATCGAGCTTCTGAGTTGAGGCATCTGACATAGACCTATAAGTTTGACGATTACCACTATACCTCTAGTGTTAAGCATAGATGCATGCTTACCTGCTGCGGTTGCTTATTGGCTATGGTGTTGGGCTCCTAAGCACGAGGTCGCGGGATCGAATCCCGGCCACGGCGGCTGCATTCCAATGGGGGCGAAATGCAAAAACACCCGTGTACTTAGGTGCACGTTAAAAAACCCCAGCTGGTCCAAATTATTCTGGAGTCCCCCCACTACAGTGTGCCTCATAATCAGATCATGGTTCTGGAACCTAAAACCCCATAATTTAATTTTAATATATGCACACTTGTAGAAACGATCATGATATATATGGTGGGCTGGCTTGTGCAGTATGGACGCAAAGCATTGCATTTATGACATGAGGAACTGTGACATAAGCATGGGAGAGTTTGACCCACAGTTCATCCAACTTCTGTGTGAATCATGATGCTTCAGTTAGTGTGAACAAGAAACATTGGGTGTCATTGAAGGAAGGTTTCCTCCTTCATCTGGCTGCACTTTCTATGATATCAACAGCACTGTGTACAGTACTGTACCACACATGTTCACATGCGAGTGCAGCATGCCCAAATAGAGTGGACAAGTGAAGTAATGTGCCGTCATCTGCACAATTCAGGACTGCATCATTGCCTACTGTCAGGACGTTACTAAGAGCATGCACTTACAACTGTTCTTACATGCCTGCCACTCTTGATCACTGTGCACTATACATTGCTTACATTGGGAAATGATTAATGGTGCTTTTTGATATAGTATGTACAGTCGGCCACAAAAATTTGAAGGATGCTTAAGCTTCACCTTTAACAGTGGAACGCAATAGTATTCAAAGATCCCTGACTGTTTGTCAGGCTTCCCGGCAACTGCAACATCCATTTTTCTACACCTTTGCCTCGGCGCGCGCCATCTGGATGGTGTTTTTGCAAGGAACACCGACCGGGGCAGGCCTCTGTATGAATGGTAGAAATGCCGGGAAATGGGTTTGGTGTTTGAGTTTCCACATAACAGAATTATGTTTTCTTGTATATTCAAATTACAATCGGACGCTATCATACCTGTAGGTTGTGGTTAACTAGTACTTTATGATTTTTCTGACATGTTTTACTTTGAGAAATTCAATTAGTTCACCAGCACCTTTGCACCACGCGGAGGGCCTGCGTGGTCGGGGTAGTTCAGGATGACTTTCTTGGCCGTAGGCGTGGACGTTGAGACCGACGCCGACACTGGGTTTTCTGCAACATAGGGCCCTTAACACTATCACGTTAAAAAGTTTGAGACACAGGTTTTCGACAAGTGTGGATTTCTGCTCTCATTAGGACATGCTGCTTCCAATTGAATGGATCACTGCAAAAGCTACTGCAGATTGTAACTTAAAATTCGAGGCTATGTGCCCAGGCTTCATGGGAATTCAGGTTTGTTGCAAGTCCCGTGACCTGTGAACTTTTGTGGCCAACTGTACTGTACATCATCAGGCTAAGCATGATCTGTGGCTTCTCAACAAATGCTCTGCTTTGGACAGAGTGTTTCTGGTTAGTTTTCCTTCTTGATGCCACTGTTCTGCATCAGTTTATTTTGTCCTTCTCATTCGCTGCATTAACATGAAAAAGCAGCTTCTGGAACAACACTGGTGACACAGAGTTATGGAGTTCTAACACAAATCATGCTGATGCGTTGGTTTTTGCATTTTTGTTTAATGTACATGCGTGCATCGATGAAAACTCGTGGATGTAGACTCGGGAGTTTTGCTGCCTTGGAGGAAAAATGGGTGTGATGGGATCACTTTGCAGCAGTGTTCGTTGGGGGTGTGCGTATACCAAATAGTGGATTTCGAATTCAATGTTGAATGGTATCAAGAACAAAAGGCCGATCATCAAATCAAATATCGAATACCCAGAAATGTTTCACAAAATTGAATGCTTACAAACTTTGGGCAAGAAAACACAGTGCTCCACATGCTTGGGAGTCTTCTAGCGTTAATGTAGCAAGCTATCAGTAACTTGGCTACATAGAAATCAAGATATACGCTATGGTCTACTCTTTTTAAAGGGAACTCCAAAATAGGTATGCCAGCACTGATTACAGCTCAGTGCTAATATATGAAGGTCTGGGAAAAAAAAATGTTTTTTTATCAATAGAATGCCTGTTAAATAAAATTGACTGCTTTTCCCCCCTGAAGCTAAACAATTAGTGACATTATGCTGTATTGAATACCAATGAGGTTCTCAGTTTAATAGTGGCCCAGTGTTTTACAGCAATATCTTTTATTGCATAGAAAGTTTTACTTTCAAGTTTTTCTCCATAATACGTTATGGCTGGGCTTTCCCATTCTTACGGCAGGTGGGTTATCGTAAGGACAATTTGCAAGGCAGACGAAAGCACAGATCGCATTTCATGTGACTTGATAATCGCTCTGCGTGTAGCCATCGTTTGCACTGTGCTGGTCGACTGCCTTAAGAGCAGGCGCCGTTTTATTAGGTTCGGCATAATTTGCCACCTGTTTAAGATTCTGAAGTCGGGAGAGTCACGGCAAGTTCGCGCTCCTAAGGTCACGCATACGGGTTAGATTGACGGCTGTTGAAGCGGCGTTACATTCATCTCTGCATACGTATCCAACACGATCTGCATACTTTTTGGCAATCGGCTCGATCTTCGCCTATGCTTTCACACTTTCTGAAATTTTTTGTTGCCGTTGCCTCTGTCCGCATTGTGTTAGCGTTTCCATCAGTCATGGGGCGAACCTCGTACCGGCAGAGGTGGCCCCGGGCAGCGTTCAGGGGCTGCGCAACATCGGGGAGCGTATGCAGTAGGCACGGAGAAAGAAGTATTGTGCAGTAGGACATAAGCGCTCGCAGAGCCGAAGTCCGTGACCATTTCATCCGGGGCGAGGCGGCCCGTCAGTGGCGCACTCGGGGCTGCTTTTGCATCGAAAACAATGCAAAGGCACCGCAAAGTGCACATGCTCTCACGCAACCAAGAAGTAAGGCTTGCTTGCGCGGCATTGCGCACGAAGGGCTCCGCGGCGCACACGACATATGCGGCACTGTACGGTTCTTGACACCAAGTATTCGAAAAATCTAATAGTAGATGTGATGGAATAGTTTGGCACGTATGTCTGTGTGCAATCAGGCGGTAATGAACATCAGAGACGCACGAACGGATGTAAACGAACATCTATCTAACATGATAGGACTGAAACAAGACAAGCACTAAACACAGAGCAAAGGTCCCTAAAACAAACATGTCTACATGAAGTCCTATGCGCAGCGTTCAAGGAAAGAACAAGTACATCTCACGAGTTCAGTCCTGATGATGTCGTTGATCGGCGGTAGGTCGTCTGAGCAGTCGCGACGATTTCCGTTGGAGACGAACCAAGGCACGATGACCCTCGTGGGAGGCGAGCCAAGGCAGGATGACGGCACTGGTCATCATTTGAGGTAGGCGATGGCCCACGGCTGCATTACTGTGGCCAGAGCACTCGAATGGGTGTCAGGCGGGTGGCTTCCACTGCCACATCTTCACGTGCCACCTCGAGCAAGAGGCGGCCTCAAAGCAAAGGCCTCTGTTAGGCCTCGAGCAAATACCTTGGTTAGGCCTCGGTGAGGCCTCGCCCCGCACACAGCCTGAATCTGCTCCAACAGGCGGCTACGAGCAGGCAACAGCCAGCTGCTTCAAACGGCGTCACACCAGGCACCACTCCGCGTCTGCTCCGACAGGCAGGCGCGTTGTCCTCAGGGCCGCCTCAGGTACCGTGGCAGGAGCTCCTGGAACAGCGCACTGGTCCTGCGTCTTTCAAGTCACGAGCCCCCTCTGCCCGTTCGGCACTCGCCTGTCTTCTTTCTTTTCTCTTGCTTCTTTTCTGAACGCTTCCAAGCGCACAAACTGTCCCTGGCTCGCCTTCTTCTGTATCTTTATTCTTCATTCACATGTCTCAAGAGTTGTCAAACAGTCCACGCACATACACAACACTGATAAGGTCACTGCACTACAATTATCCCCCCACTTAAGAAAGTTGTTTAGGGAACAACTTGTCCACAGTGCACACAATTGGACAACATACACAAACACGATTTGCATGCTACTGTACACATCTGTGCGAGAGGAACTTGCCGTAAGAAAAAGGACATATTAGTTGAGCAGAACACCTGTGAGGATGTCACACATGGCTAAGATAGTCAGCACCTATGTTGTCTGCCTCTTTGATATAGTCCACCGCAAAATCACATTCAGTAAGGAGCTTTGATACTCTTCCAAAAGCTTATTAATCTGGTCTATCTGCTGAAAGCTCAAATCCTTCACTACGGCAACATTTTTATGGGTCTCTTTCTGGTGTAGAGCCACAGAAGGTATTTCTTGTTCTTCTGAAATACCCGACTCGACGGCAACTGCGCCGTACTGCTGGTTGTGTGGTTCTGTTTCCCTTTCCTCATATCTTTTAAGGAGGTTGATGTGGAATAAACTCACTCGCGAACCGAGGTCGATAAGGTAGTCATAATTGTTCCGTTTTTCGACCACCATGAAGGGACCCTTACATGTCAAGATTAGCTTGTTCTTCTCTGATGGAAGGAGCAGTAACACTTCATCACCTGCAAAAAGCTGTCCGACTCTTGACTTTCTATCATAGTACTTCTTTTGGGAAGCTTTTGCTTTCTGGAGCTCTTCATGAGCCATCTTGCAGGTGTCCTGTAATCTTCCCTGGAGCTCTACGACATATCCGTACGTCGTCTTGGTCTCGGCGTCGAAATTATTGCCTGTCCACAATTTCTTAAGGATGGACATCGGTCCCCGCACAAATCTTCCATACAGGAGGTCAAATGGTGAAAACCCCAGGCTTGCCTGTGGGACCGCTTGGTAGGCGAAAAGCAATGGGACCAAGTATCTATCCTATGTTTTAGGGCATTCTTGACACATGCGTCGGATAATTTGCTTAAGCGTTCCATTAAACTTTTCCGCAAGATCATTTGCCATGGGATGGTACTGCGTTGTGGGCAGTTGTCTAAATGACAGTAGTCGTCCCAGTTCCTGCATTAGGCTGGACGTGAAAGACTTGCCACGGACACTCACTATCTCACGTGGAACACAAACACGGGAGAACATTTCTAGTAGGCCTTCTGCTACCCCCTTTGTCTCAATACTTGGTAATGCTACCGCATCGGGGTAGCGTGTAGCTAAGTCGATCATGGTCAGCACATATTTATTCCCTTTATCGGACGTTGGCGACAGAGGACCGATAATGTCGACTGCGACGCGGTGGAATGGTGTCCCGATGATGGGAATATTCCCTAACAGTATACGACCTACAAGGTGCTTTGGCACAGTTCTTTGGCATATGTCACACGATCTGACGAAACATGTAACATCCGCCTGTACTCCCGGCCAATAAAATTCCTCAAGGACACGGTCTACAGTCCTCTTTTGTCCCTGATGCCCCGCAAGTAACCCCTCATGAGCTATCTTCAGTACTGTGCCCCGGAGCTTTTTCGGAACCACAAGTTGCTCCAAGTTCCATCGTTCTGCATTCTGGTAGTGCCGGAAGAGGATGCCGCGAGCCAACTTTGCTTCGCAGCGTCGTAAAGACTGTTCCAACATGATGCCATATCTCAGCGCTTCATATGTCTTCAGTGTCTTGGCTAACTCTTGCCAGTGGGCAAAGTAGCCGAGAAGACGTCCTGCAAACTGTCTTGCCGTCTCAGCATTTTCAGGTTTTGCGTCCCGAAACTTCACGCGATAACCTACTTTCGTATAGCGTAACCGCAGCAGAAGAGTCTGTTTCAACTTTACATAATCCGTGGAATCTTCCGTAGACATCCGACCTACTGCCGTTAACGTTTCACCGGTCAGACACAGACTTAACGACAAGGCCCACTTCTCTCGTGGCCAACCTTGACTAGCAGCCACTCTCTCAAACCTTTGTATGTATGCGTCTAGTTCATCGCTACCCTTGTTATAGGCCGGAATCATCTTATGAGGACTGTGAAAACCATGGCCACCACCAGTCTCACTGCTTACGACACTCGCCTGTGAATGCTCTGCCTCTATTATCCACCATCTGTCCTCGAGGAGCGCTCGTTCAGCCTCCAGGCGGGCTAACTCTCGCACATGCTCTTCCTGTGCCACTTTGTTTCTTCTCGTTCCTTTGCTCGCTGATCTCTCATGTCCTTCTGCTCTGAGCTCACCCATGCCTTCAAAGCCTCTCCACTCAGTCCCATCTCCTTACCTAACTCAACTAGCATTCTCTTTTCGTCCATTATCATCTACCGCACACAAACTACGTGCAGCTCTAAGATGTAACGATAGAGCTTTGTCCTTGTCGTGGACGCCAGAAATTGTGATGGAATAGTTCGGCACGTATGTCTGTGTGCAGTCAGGTGGTAATGAACATCGGAGACGCATGAACGGATGTAAACGAACATTTATCCAACATGATAGGACTGAAACAAGACAAGCACTAAACACAGAGCAAAGGTCCCTAAAACAAACACGTCTACACAAAGTCCTATGCGCAGCGTTCAAAGAACAAGTACGTCTCACGGGTTCAGTCCTGATGGTGTCGTCGATCGGTGGTAGGTCGTCTGAGCAGTCGCCACGATTTCCTTAGGAGCCGAACCAAGGCACGATGACCCTCGTGGGAGGCGAGCCAAGGCAGGATGAGGGCACTGGTCATCAGATGAGGCAGGCGACGGCCCACGGCTGCACTGTGGCCAGAGCACTCGAACGGGTGTCGGGCGGGTGGCTTCCACCGCCACAACTTCACGTGCCACCTCGAGCAAGAGGCGGCCTCAAAGCAAAGGCCTCGGTTAGGCCTCGAGCAAAGGCCTTGGTTAGGCCTCGGTGAAGGCCCAACCGCATGTACGCGATTTTCGAGCGACAGCGACAAGTGACGGCGACGAGCGACAGGTTTTGCCGTCGCGGAGGGCGATCCGTCGCTGTCGCTGGTCGTGTCGCCGGTTTCTGGCCAGCCAGAAAATATCGCTTGTCGCCCGGAAGTCAGCTCGACGACATCCGCTGGGGACAGCGATTGCACAACAACGTGGCAGCAATCAGTCTGCCCGCTTCGATCTGAATTCGCTCTTGCAACTTGCTCTCTGCTGTGACAGCAAAAAATAAATAGTACAATCAGTTATCGCTTCGTCTCATCGCTAGCTGAGGACTAAGTATCGGCGCTCTCTTGTCGTTATTATTGAGATCGGTTGTTTGTTTTGACGCTGTTAGGCCTGAGACGCCACCGAGAGCCGAGAAAGTGTTTTAAGTTCTACTCAACAGATGGCGCCACGGCATTTTACGCTGGCGGCATGGGACGGATTTCCACTGGGGATGATAGCATATTTAGCTAGATCTAGATAAAACGTTGACCTTTTGATCAAATTGAGATTTCTTTACGCACGCACGATAACATTTATTCGAACAACAATGTAAATCTGTCGCTACTCTTTTTCGCAATGTCGCGGTCATGTGGTTGCTCCACGCCGCGACACGACAGCGCGACAGGGTGTGCCTGTCGCATCGCTTGTCGCTGTCGTTTGAATATCGCGTGCATGCGGTTGGGCCTTGAGGCCTCACCCCGGACACAGCCTGAAGCTGCTCAAACAGGCGGCTACGAGCTGGCAACAGCTAGCTGCTCCAAACGGCGTCACACCAGGCGCCACTCCGCGTCTGCACCGACAGGCCGGCGCGTTGTCCTCAGGGCCGCCTCAGGTACCGCGGCAGGAGCTCCCAGAACAGCGCACTGGTCCTGTGTCTTTCAAGTCACGAGCCCCCTCTGCCCGTTCTCTTCCTTTTCTCTTGCTTCTTTTCTGAACGCTGCCAAGCGCGCAAGCTGTCCCTGGCTCGCCTTCTTCTGTTTCTTCATTCATATGTCTCAAGAGTTGTCAAACAGTCCACGCACATACATAACACTGATAAGGTCACTGCGTAACAGTAGATATTCGATTCATGAATCGAATTATTTGAACTTTCACTATTCAGTTCGATTCGGTGATATGCAAGTATTCACACACCCCTAGTATAGCATTTGTATCTCTGAGCTTGGTGTTCTTGATTTCTGCAGAAGGTAACATTGGAGCAAAATCTCGTTGTTGTGCAAAGAGTTCTCTGTTATTCATACAGGTGCACTGAAAGAAAATTTTCATTATGGGCATTTTTGAAATTGGTTTATCAGTGATTTATTTATCTAGATCAACAAAACAGCGTTAGTTTCATAGTGCGCTGGGCATCCAAATCTAGCAGGTGTTAATGCAGCAGCCGGCCAATTTTTCGGACTAAGAGAAAGCTTTAGCTCGGGTGCTCCTATCTAAATACACGGAAAAGAAGAAATCATTTTACTCAGCAACCACTGCACCACATTTCATGAGGTTTGTTGCATTTAAAAGAAAAAGTTAAAATCTAGTGACTGTTGGGAGCAAATTTTTTTATTTAGGCCATCATTAATAAAAAGTAAACATATTTGAAAATTGCAAATTCTCAGAAAATTAAGCTATCATGTTTACAACTCGGTTACCGACCAATGAAAAACGATATCACATTTTCTGTAAATTGCATCGAATAGTACATATAAAGCGAAAAAATTTTATGTATTAAAGGGACACTAAAGGCAAATATTATTTCAACGTGGACTGTTAAAATATCATACCAGAAACCTCTAAACGGTTGTTTCATGCCCAGAAAAGATTTAATTGAAGAGAAAACTGCGTGTGAAGCGTCCGTGTACCTCTAACGCAATTCAAATCGCCCGCCCGAGCGAGGAGTGGTGATGTCATTGCCCTATAGTGACGTTGTGCCACCGGTGAGTAAAATGGCGCCCGCAGACGGTGCTACGGCTTTTTTTTTTTACGGAAAGCGCCAGCGCACGGCAAGAAACAGAGCCCAGACAGCTGACAGCAGTGCGAAAACGGAAGTATGGTGGCTAGCAACCATAGAGAAAGGTAAAGCGCACGCCCAATTGTGAACACGGTGATCGTCGACGCTCGTCGGAATGGACCAACTAGTTGACAACCCTGACACCGACACATTGGCTCACGATGCTGGGCTTGATTTTAGCGATTTAAGCTCCAATGAGCATGACATGCTGCTGAGGGCTCGCGCTGCCGGCGTCGTTGCGTACTACGATGGCAGCCTCGACACCGGCTCTTGCCTCCAACAATGCGGACGTCGGGCGACGAAGTTGGTCACCATCTGGACGTGCCGTCGCGACTCTCAAGCTGCTAGCAAATTCAAGTGCAAGTTTAGCGAGCCAGTAACACCAGCGCAGCACTACGCGATAACGAAACTTCTGAAACTCGAAAGCGCGCACGGCACACAGTCGAGCGAAAACGAAACCTTTTGATCGCCCGCGTTGTTATCAAGTGTAACGCCAAAAAGGTATTTTTTCTAAGAATCTAATAGAAGTAGACAAGTAGCATTTTCTTCCGTCTTATAATTCAACGAAACAATCTTTTTAATATGAGTAGTTGAGTACTAGTGACAATTTTTTTGAGGAGTGCCTTCGTCATCAGGTAAGTCACCGGAATGTCCCTGGGCAGTCTCTTATTATGTCCTGCATTTACCTCAATTTCTCGATTACTAAAGCTCTGTTCGCGATTATATTGACGCCTTAGACGTTCTAGAGCATTGCGTTATCACTTTAGCTTGACTTTTTATTTGACTTTAGTGTCCCTTTAAGCATGGGTCTCAAATACACCACTAATGTGAGAAGCACTTTTGCAAAGCCTTTATAAAGATTGTAACAAATTACGTAGGATATAAATTTCTGACGGATAGAACTTGCAGAACCGCGATATCTGTTCTTGGTGCAGAGTTGCGTATTTGTAAGTTCGTGCTTCTAATTTTTTCATACTTACCAATTTTCGGCAATTTTTGTAAAAAAATTCAGGTCATAAATCAATATTTCGCTTCCAACAGTCTCTAAAATTTACTTTTTCTCTCAAATGCCGCAAATTTTATTGAAATAAATGTAGGGGTTATCTCAGAAAAGCATTTCTGCTTTCTACATGTATTTGAATAGGCGGTGTCGGAGTTGGGGCCGAGTTAGAGCTTCCTCTTAATTATTTAGGCTTAATTGTGGCACTGCCGTACGCTTATAGGGCCAGTGTATAATGGTGACTTAAAATTTGGACACGTTACAATGGTTTGTTTGATTTTTTGGACAATATTTGAGTGTAGTACTACCATGCTGTGAATACATCGTTGGTTGTAGACAACAGAACTGGCTCACCTCTCATGGTAATGATTTGTCACCTTTCTGAGTGCCATTTGGCTACTAAGCAGGCCTAACGACAGAGCTGTTTTGATTGAGTCAGAACTTTCAAGTCACATTATCAAGACATCTTTATTATTTCATCTGTATTATTATTATTGTATTATTTGAAGAATCATTTAATCTATACAAGCCAGAATTTCCATGTGAGCGAGCATGCCTTTTACCACAGTATTGCGCCCTTTCGGGAGGGCAAGTCAGAAAAAATGTGCACATGCATGCTATGCTGGCAAAGGCTTATCAAAAATTATTTGCCATTCTGTGGCCTGCCTGCCTCTAGAAGTGCAGCATGTTCGTTTGTGCACTTGAAAGGTGCAATGGAAAAAACCATGCACTGTCACAAGCTCCCAAATGCATTTGTGGACTGCAGGTCATGCCCAGTCTGGTAGCTTGTGAACTCCACATTTTCTACATATTGACGTCACGGGTCGGACTGTGCGAAAAAAAATTCAGTTCTATTGAGCTTTAGTGTAAACTGAGCAAAAAGTGTGTTAATGAGCTTTTCAACTGCAGGTGGACTAATACCCCTGTCACATGGGCACCCGCGAACTCCTTCGAACTCCGTCGTCTTTATCTCGAAGGAGATGCGCTCGGTGTCACACGGTCTTCCTTTCGCCAAGGGAGTTTAATGGAGCTTTTCGCGAATGGAGTTCAGAAATGACCATTACGGCTGGACGGAGTACTCTCGTTCCCAGATAGCTACAGCTGCGAAGAAAACGATGAAATAAAATCGTCGTAACTGGCTCACTTACAAATTTTAGCATTATTATTTGTTTTGCCTTTGGTTATACACCACGTAATTGGAGCTTTCAATTTGTTTTTAAGGACATGAGCGCCTGTACTCTCTACACCATGCTTCGCCATCCCGCATGGAAAAGTGTTCCGCCATTTCGTTTGTTTATGCGCGCGCGAGCCGCACGTGTCGCACGGCAAAACTCTCCTGGCGAGAAACACTGCATCCCGGCGCCTATACTTTAACTACCTATAATTTACTTTAACGGCGACTATATATATGTGAAAAGTTGCACGGAGAAGTAAGCACAGCAGCGCCGTTTCTGTCCCATGCGGTGGCCGTCGAAAGCTCGCACTGTGCCGTGTAGCACCGCCGCAACTCCATTGCCATAAATCTCCATTAGGGAGTTTCATGTTTGTCACGGATTTCGGTGGACTAAAGACAGACAGGGACAAGCCGTACGTTTAAGACGAACATTTATGATCGTAAAAACAAACGGCAAAGACAACAGCACAAAACAAACAATTTACAGCACAAGTCAATTCTAGAAATACCCCAAAGTCCTCAGCTACCTTGAATTGATAAGTCCAAAATATTTACATGGCGTCCCTCGACGTGGCCACGTCACCTCGTCGTCGTGGCTTCCGGCGACACGTCGTTGGGCCCGCCGATGCGTCGTAGACTCGAAGTCGCTGTGTCCGACGTTCAGTCCACTGTTTGGCCTGTTTCGGGGGTCAGGATGGTGGGGTGACCGAGGCGCCTGGATCGCCCGGTCAACTCCGCAAGCCTGCGGATCGTAGCCGCAGGGAATCCGGGAAGCGGTGCCGTCAGCCTGTAGCTGCGGCTTCCGATGGGGCGTTCGCTCAGCTCGCGGGTCGTGGCCGCGGCAGCTGAAGCACAGCTTCCATTGGGTTGCCGCCGTCTCCGCGATTCACCCGTCCCGTTCGGCCTCCAGCTCCTTCTGCCCCTCTTCGTCCCAGAGCGTAGCTGGGTTGCTCTCTTCGGCTACGTGTCGCTTCTCCCATTGGCCACGTAGCTGCGCGTGCACTTGTGCGCTTCTTGTGCTTTCATATGCATTCTTATTCGGACGCTCTTATTTTCTAACTTCGTTCTTCTTTATTTCTGCCACCGACTCCTCGTGTCTTGTTCTCTTTTTATCTTCTGCTTTTTCTTCTTCTTTCTTTCTCCCTTTATTGGTTCATGACATATTATGCCCACCTTCAAGAGTTTTTCCATTTGAAAAACTGCTTCTTCCTCCTTGTATCGTCGTCTTCATACGTTGTTCCAGCACTAACACTTGTTCTCTTCCACCATTTTTGTCATTTGCACCACTGGTTATCTTCCCCACACATCACTTCACTTCACTTCATTTATTCACTGCATGCACTGTACACATCGTCGAGTTCACTATTGAACACGAAAAAGTCATTGTCGAACACTACATTATCAAATCCACGCTATACCACTTGTCTGTGTAGCACCCAGTGGTCCACTGCTTCACACCAACACGTACACCACTTAACCAACATTACTAAACTTACTACATCACTAAACACCGCTCCTACAACACTACTCACAGTTAGCGATCAGCCTTCACGCGACTATACTTAACCACTCCGCCACTTCACAATCTGCGCTACCAAACTCTACAAATGGCAAAATACTATCAGTGGTTTTCGTCCTACAAATAATTTACAACCAAATGTGCGTTTTCACGCAACATTACCCTAAATACATTTTTATGAATTCATCTACCGCTACGATGGCAACATAGGATCACATTTAGGAACACTGTTGTATTACTGATATTTATACATGCCATGGGAACAATTTTCATAACTTTTGTGCAACCATTTCTCAGATTCTTCTGAACAAATATCCTGCTAACAAACATCCGCCCCTAAATGCAAGGTACCCTCTGATTCTTTCCGCATAACCTATTTTACGTCTTAAACAGCAGTGGTATTCCCAATCACCTTAACTATCAATCCGAACCGCATAAGAATCCGTGTCGTCTCCTTATTGGAATTACATTTGATACCCTCAATATTGTCGTAGTGACTTTCTCTTGCGTCGCTGTCGAGACTTCCTACTGTGCCTACATCCCTTCTTAATTCTTCTCTTTCCTGCGCCTGCACGGTTCCTGTCTGGCTTTGAAAGTCGCCTGTAGAGTTCAAGTTTCGCCTCCCTTTTAATTGATGGAGAAAGCTTCCTGAACGCATGCTTGTTCGCGCGCCATCTCGCTCTCAGCAGTCTCCTCATCTTCCGTCTGTACTTTCGGGATGCACGCCTTCTTGAGCGGTTAGTGTGGCTGCTGGCTTTGTCCTTGTACTTGAAAAAGTCACTTTTGAAAACCTTTTTCTTCTTTTGGGGGCATGCTTGGGATCTGCAGTTAAACACTCGTCGCTCTTGCTCTGAAACTTTGCGACGTTCTTCGTAGTCATCATCTTCAGATGTTCTGCTACTTCTCACCCCAAATTTAACTCCCCCTCTCATGGTTGCTTTGCAATGAGCAATGCCATAAAGAGTCGCCCATCGGTGCTTTCTTCGTGTCTTCTTCTTGGGTGGTGATTTCGTCTTTTTCTTTCCCTCGAAGCAATTTTTCGATCTGCTCTTTCTCTTATGCTTCTTTCTTTTCTCTTTCTCAGTTTTCTCTACTTGCTCTATCCCTCTGTCTACTGTCATCGCTTCCTCAATGCGCCCTTCTTTCTCGCCACTCGTAAAACTTGTGCAACTGTGGTCGTCTGCATCAGAAACGTCTTGCATGCTGGACACTAGCTTGTGCTCACGGGGATTTCTGCGGCGGAAAGTCATCATCTCTTGAAAAGCTTTGCCGCGGTCAAGCACTCTCCCTTCCTGCGCGACATCTCCAATTGCTCTGCTCTCAACACACACCGTATGCGGCATTGCGGTATTCCCCCTCTCGTCAGTGTCCTTCGTTTCTGGGAACTGTTCGCCCTCATGAGCACGACCCTCTGGCATGTACACTGCACTACCGAAAACACACTCTTCATTCGGGTGTTGTACCATTTGCTCTCTAGTACAATGGAATTCGGTGGTATGGTCATTCTCAGCCTTACAGCGGTAGCTATTCTGTAGCAACAGTTCACTTGTGCAAGGCTTCTCTTCAGGCATGATATGACTGCTATGCATTGTTTTGACTACCTCTGGCATCTCAATCTCCCTCTCCTGGAACTGTCCCCTCTTCTCATATGCTTGCCGAAGTGTCTCAAGTTCTAAAGACCGAGCGGCATGGACACGGTTCACAACATCCTCAATTAGTTTAAGGCCCTGCTCCTTGCTGAGCTTCTTCTCGCGAACAGTTGCTAATATGCTGTCCCAATCCATCTCTAGACCACCAAAAATCTGTGACAGGGCCGGAAATGGTGGAATATCCTGGCAGGCTCGCCAAATTGTCACGGATTTCGGTGGACTAAAGACAGACAGGGACAAGCCGTACGTTTAAGACGAACATTTATGATCGTAAAAACAAACGGCAAAGACAACAGCACAAAACAAACAATTTACAGCACAAGTCAATTCTAGAAATACCCCAAAGTCCTCAGCTACCTTGAATTGATAAGTCCAAAATATTTACATGGCGTCCCTCGACGTGGCCACGTCACCTCGTCGTCGTGGCTTCCGGCGACACGTCGTTGGGCCCGCCGATGCGTCGTAGACTCGAAGTCGCTGTGTCCGACGTTCAGTCCACTGTTTGGCCTGTTTCGGGGGTCAGGATGGTGGGGTGACCGAGGCGCCTGGATCGCCCGGTCAACTCCGCAAGCCTGCGGATCGTAGCCGCAGGGAATCCGGGAAGCGGTGCCGTCAGCCTGTAGCTGCGGCTTCCGATGGGGCGTTCGCTCAGCTCGCGGGTCGTGGCCGCGGCAGCTGAAGCACAGCTTCCATTGGGTTGCCGCCGTCTCCGCGATTCACCCGTCCCGTTCGGCCTCCAGCTCCTTCTGCCCCTCTTCGTCCCAGAGTGTAGCTGGGCTGCTCTCTTCGGCTACGTGTCGCTTCTCCCATTGGCCACGTAGCTGCGCGTGCACTTGTGCGCTTCTTGTGCTTTCATATGCATTCTTATTCGGACGCTCTTATTTTCTAACTTCGTTCTTCTTTATTTCTGCCACCGACTCCTCGTGTCTTGTTCTCTTTTTATCTTCTGCTTTTTCTTCTTCTTTCTTTCTCCCTTTATTGGTTCATGACAATGTTCAATGGAGTTCGCGGGTGCCCGTGTGACAGCGGTATAATATGTAATAAAATTGCATTTCTAAATTAATGTTTTTGGGCACTTTCGGTGCCCTGTTCAAGTCTTGTATGAATATGCTCTTATTACAATTCTTTGTGAAGTGTTGTGTATGACAACTCTCTTCTGCAGCAGAGGTTGATAATTTTGGTATGACCAATGATGTGCTTTTAGTTTCTGAGTGGTACACTTTTTGTCAGTGCAGTGAGTGAGAATGACAAACTGTAGAATGGGTGGGATGAAGACATAAAAAACATGATGAAATAAATACAGCCACATGTCAAGCACCTCTGAGACGCAGTGCGAGTACAAACAGCAAGCCGGCATGATTGTCCAGCTCTTGAGAAAAACAGCATGTAATGCACAGTGATTGGGGTCCATATGCCCTGCAATAGAAGCAGAGAGGAAAAGGTGCTTTCCCTCTGCATATCGCGAAAACATACCTCTTCACCCGGCATATTTTTTTAGCAATGAACTGCTTTTTAATCTGAAAACAGTCTTAGAATTCTTAAGTGAAACAGACTCCCTGAAAATTATTTGGCCAGGTAATTTTAGCATGTGATTAATAGCCCTTGTATTCAAGGGCTCACTCTCTTCAAGCGTTAGTGTCACATTTGTTATAGTGTTATATCTGTTACGTCATGCTTTTTTAAGGAAACTCAATTGCCATAGCCCACATCACTAACTAGTCAATGCCATTATTTTAGTACATATATGTTTTACGCCATTTACAGCAACTGTTTTTAGGCCCTTTTACAGCCATGTCACATCTGACATCAGAAACTCATTGCCCACGTCATTAACAGCTCATCGATAACGTTAACACTTGTCATGGCACTCTTTGGCCATACCTGGCCCTTGCGCCATAAAACATGACACATCATCATCATCATCACAGTGATTGGGAATGGCATGCGTGCAGCCATGCAGTACTCCCTCTCTGCCCTATGAGCTAACTGTAAAAGCCTTATTGCTAAGCATTGTCATATTATTGGAAGGATATTTTGCTTCCATGATCGAAGAATTGTAGAAGCAGGCGTCGTTCCTAAAAAAGAAAAAAGTGCGACAAGCAGTTTCACAAGTTTAATCCCTGCTTACTGTGTGTGTGAATGTGCATGGTTGTGTGCAGTTTACTTGAATGAAGTATTGTTTTTGAGCTTATGAAAGAAGGATGAGAACTAAATGCCAGGCATTCATTTCAAAGCGTTCTTTTTTGTCGTTATCCACACTTTCCAGGAAGCGATAGCAGTGGGCTTAGAAAAGGAAATGGAACAAATAGAGGACCCTGAGGGATACTGGAACAGCCTGTCAAGCTCCCTGCAAAAGAAACGAGACTTCATCTGCAGCTTTCTCAGCTCTGTTGGCATGACGCCCACTGTGCCTGAGGGCGGCTATTTTCTCGTCTGCGACTTCGCCAAGCTGGGTAAGAAAAATGTCTTCATTAAATTCACTGCTTTGAATCAAGGCCGCAGTTAGAAGATGGTATTAGGTGTATAGGCTATACATTTTTGCTTGTTCCTGTTCATAATCGGAGTGCCTGGAGGCATATTTGTTATCCGTACTTTATTTTTACATGTTGCAACCCCATCACAAGGGTATTTCAGGATTGGGTGATGATTAGGTCTATACAATAATCTGGTTTATGCAAAGAGATGAAAAATTTTACAGAGACTTATGCCTAGAACTGGAAGAGGAATATAATAAAAAAGTTTTAAAAAAAAGTACTAGTGCAAAATGTTAGAAGCGAAGCAACCTCAGTAAAATGACACTAATCACTTACAAGTGCATCTAAAAGCTCATTTGAGGTATGTCACCAGCTTTCAGAAAAATACTTTTGATTTCAATCTTGATGTTATTATTTTTATGCCTGTCTGGCCTTCTAAAGGGCAGTCACAAAGATCCTTAAAATGTGCTGAGCAATGAAAAGATGAAATTTTAATTAATTATTTTATTGATAATAAATGGCACAAGTATACCTGTTATGTTAAGTCATGTAACTCGCTACTGGAGTGCAGGAATTAAAATAGTTTGGTTCTATTGCAGTGAATTAAGCAAATAGCAAACAGTGCAATAACTAGAGTATGGAAAATCAGCTCTTCAGAAGCCCGCAATGTAGAGCGAGGCTCATGAAAGAGAAAATTGTCGTCCATCGAGTTTCTCAGAAATAAAGTCCTGCAGTTGAAGAGAAAATCATCCTTGTCCGGGGATCAAACCTGGAACCAACACCTTTCCGGGGCAGTTGCTCTACCATCTGATTGTATGGGTTTCCTTGGGTTGTGTGGGTTTCCTTTGTAGCTTCGTGCTAGTCAAGTGGATTACAATTTTCCCTTTCATAACTAGACTCTTTGCCACCTCATTAGTGCAAAGTAAATTTTAGACAAGAAACGTTGCAAAACGACAACAAAAAATACCCTGCCATTTGAGAAGGTAATCTTTCAAATGAAGCATCATAATATTAAATATGAGGCATGATGATAATCATTTTCAGTTATCTTAATTTATTGTGCAGCCTAATGTGTAAGGAAGTGGCATTCAAAGTTTAATTGAAAATGTTTACACATTATGAAGTTATTAATGTTTTTGAAAAACGTAGCACCAGTGATATAGCATGGATAGCATCACCAGCAGCTGCCGTGCTCGCTATAAAGGCACGTCCATGCTAGCGGCAAACATGCCGTAATGGTAGTAAGGGCAAACTGGCCTCCAGTGCCGTAGAAGATCTGCCACGCAAAAGGTGTCCGAAGTACACGACAGTTCGGCCGGCGCACCGCCCGCCGCACGACCGCCAGGCCAATCGACGACCGCGAATCTGTGCGCCTCCGCCACCGGCGACATAAACATCGGCTGCAGCCTCTGTTCCTAGAAAAATACTTTCCGCTAGATAACGTGACGCGTAAATTGTACAAGGTCACGTCCACTCTTGGGGTGAACACATCTCCTTGTGGCCACGCTCCGCGCAGCGCCGGTGCCTCCGGCGCGGCCGCACATCGAAGCAAATCGGCGCAGGCGCACAGGGGCCTAGGGGAGGTGCTTCGCGTCGTCTGCTACAGTGCTGGCGTGCGCCGCTCTTGCTTTGCAGTAGAATACACGGAGCTAAACGCAGGCGACCGAGCGCCCGAGGTGGCGTCGCGGGAAAACGCGCTTCACTAACTGGATCATTTTCCGGCTGGTTTTGTCTACAGCTTGTGAACAGCCTGCTTAATCAATTTGCATAAACAGATGCAAGCTTCTCAGCAGACAAACGACTATTTTTTGTAATGAACGAGGGTAAACGAACAAAGTTATTGCTTGTGCGCTCTTTATTAGGGCGGGGCCATTTATTTTACTGCCACAACTGTTGGTGCCCTGCTTCCGGAGAAGCCCATCAGGCGCACTTTTCACGATTTGTGTCATGACGTGATGAGACTAGCACGCTGTTTCCTGCATCTCTTGATGCTATACCGACTTTGGTTAATTGACACCAGCCATAAATTTCGCAGAGAATTAGAGAGCGATTGTTCAGTCGTGCTTATATATTTGATCATGTTTGTCATTGATTCTACCACTAAGGCGGGCAAAAAAGAGTGACAGTAACTAAGGGGTGCCATTCGCTGCTCTGTTATGGCTGCGTTAATGACGCTTGTAGGTGGGCGTGGATCGCGTTACGTAATTTTCATCTTTCTAGATCGAATAAAAAATACAGTTTATTTTTGTTGTCAGACTGCATGTAATATCGCTCAAGCGGTGCCGGTCCTTTGACGCATACATTACACGGGAAGTCGCGTTCTCAATTAAAGGGATCGTCGGTGAATTGTTTGATAGCATGGATAAGCTCGGGTAAAATAGGTGGCGCGGACCTTTCCTTATTTATTGACATTTTTTTTCGTATCCTTGGAGTCAGTGCAGGTAGCATTTGAATCCTGTTTACTGCAGCATTGTGCTGCAGTAAATTACTGCTGGGTACTGCACGAGCCAGCTGGCTCGTGCAGTACCCAGCCACCCTGTACCCCCCCAAAAACGGGCTGCCATACATTACGTCCCAGGCATAAGCGAGACCCTTGCACGAGTTCTGCGCTCTTATGACGTGCAGGCTGCGCGCGTAAAAGACCCTTTGGAGAAGGACAAGTTCCCAGGTGTGGTGCACGTTATTCCGTGTGTGGACTGTCCTATGTCTACGTCAGAGAAACCGGAAACTTCAAGAAAAGACTTCAACAGCACAGAAATGACGTCCAAAAACGACACGTTGCGTCGAATGCCCTAGCCGAACACTGCGCAACTACGTCACACACGATTAACTGGGACAAAGCTTGTGTGGTCGCCAGGGAACGAAATCATTCTGCGCGTCTGTATTTTGAATCAGTAATCATCCAAACCATGGCACACACTCTTAATCGCAACGAAGGAAATCTGCCGTCCATGTATGCCAAATGCCTTGGTGAAGTCTTGAGCCGCACATAAAAAGGGCGCAAGCTCTGCTGCATGTTTCATTGTGAACAAGGCTCCCGTGGGGGAGCCGAAACGTTAATGTATTTTTAAATATATTAAACCTTTTTTTGGGTCGGTGTCTCGATCCCTTCCTTTTAAGTATGCATCATCCCGACCAGACGGGCTTCCATCATACTCTCAACTTCATCGAATGCTGTTTCTGTTCATTTTGAATAGGTAGTTGGAGTGGGAAATTTATAATTGACGCGCCAGTTTTCCAGCTTACATTACGTCTTGCCGGGTAATTAGGTCGTTATTCGCTTCCACTTCATTTCACCATTACCTCGGAATTGGTCAAATGCATATTCTCACTAAAATTTAATAATTTGGTAATGGTAACGTATACCCCTGCCGAAGCGACGCATGGCCTCTGTGCTATATACGCCATAGAGGGGGACAGCGGATAAATTTGCTATGATGAATTGGTTTATCTTTTTTTTTTTTAGGTGGGAGAGGGGGGTGGGTTAGGCTGAGTGGGTGAAACCTAATTAAGAATACCGTCAAAGGAACGTTAGGAGCGCACAAACCATGCTGCTACTGTCGTGGGGAAGTAGCCGGCTCGTGGGTCGGGCGAATGCGGCCAAGATTATTTAAGCGGCGGTCATGACGCCGGCCCGGTGTCCTCTATCAACCGCCTGCCGGTGGTCGGCAAACGGGCTGGCCATTCGCAAAAGCCAAGCCCGGCCCGACCTAGATGGCTGCGGTCAGGCCATCTACTCTTTCACTGGCTATGGGCGCCGGCCCAATTTACCGCCGTGCAGATTTTTTTGCTTTGGTCATGCTACCATCCCTAATCAGCTTACGATGCTGATATGCTGCTGCCAACGCCTGCTCAACTAAGTGGCTGGTCGCTCACAGGTAACAGATTCTGGGATGACTCGTTAAAGCGAGACACCAGATGTGTGTCCATTGAATGCATTTCTGTCGGCTTGCATGAACATCACGTTATCGGCTTTCAAAAATGGATTGCTTTTTATTACATTGCTGGGTGCCATGGCATCTCGCTGATAAAAACACTAACAAACATGATCAAATATATAAGCACGATTGAACAATTGCTCTCTAATTCTCTGCGAAATTTATGGCTGGTTTCAAATAACCAAATCCGGTATAGCATCAAGACATGCACAAAACAGCGCGCTAGTCTCATCACGTGATGACACAAATCGTGAGAAGCGCGCCTGATGGGTTTCTCCGGATCCATGGCACTGACAGTTGTGGCAGTAAAATAAATGGCCCCGGCCTAATAAAGAGCATGCAAGCAATAACTTTGTTCGTTTACCCTCATCAATTACAAAAAAAAGTCGTTGGTCTGCTGAGAAGCTTGCATCTGTTTATGCAAATTGATTAAGCAGGCTGTTCACAAGCTGTAGACAAAACCAGCTGGAAAATGATCCAGTTATTGAAGCGCGTTTTCCCGCGACGCCACCTCGGGCGCTCGGTCGCCTGCGTTTAGCGCCGTGTATTCTACTGCAAAGCAAGAGCGGCACGCGCCAGCGCTGTAGCAGACGGCGTGAAGCACCTCCCCTAGGCCCCTGTGCGCCTGCGCCAATTTGCTTCGATGCACGGCCACGCCGGAGGCACCAGCGCTGCGCGGAGCGCGGCCATGCGGAGCCGTGTTCACCCCAAGAGTGGACGACCCTTTACATTGAATGAAAAACGAGAGCTCAGCTGCAGTGCACGGCTACCGACGCAGACGATCGGCTCGGCTGTGCCTGCCTCGCAGCCAACGGCGCCACTAATGTCAGCGCACTTTCTTCTTAGTGTATAATTATTGCGAAGAGCGACAACAACGGTGAGAAAATATTGTGGCTTGTGAGTGTCGGTGATTCATTCCGAAGCGCCGTCAGCTTTAGCTTTCGGGTGAGCCGGAGAAGGCCTAGCGCCGATATCGTTGCTAGGCCTTCTCCTCGATCAGCGGCGGTGAGGCTGCCGTCGGTGCCAGAGTGGCCACTCCTCAGTCACTGATTGGCCACTTTGCTGTACGGCTGCTGCACAAATGGGTCCCTGTCCCATCTTGTATACGGCAAGGAAATCTCGCCACTCGCGAGTGAAACCGCCGTCGAACGGCGGCCCCCAAACGGCAAACGGCGTGCGGCGAGCGGCGTGCCGGTTATGTGGACGGGCCTTAATAAGTGTGCACTTCGGCGTTCCTTGCATGTCCCTGTCTGGAAAAAGTACATCATTATCAATGATACCGTACAAAGCTGCACAATTTGCAATAGCTGGAGCACGCGCAAGCGATCGGCTGCTTAGGACGCGGACGAGGCACTCGCGGACGACAGCGCCCGGAAGCTCGCTTTGTAAATGGCCTCCGAGCTCGCTCACATTGCGCATCGTGCCGTCTCGGAGGCCATAGTTCACTTGCTTCTTGCGTCTACCGCCACTTCCGCCGTCGGCACTGCAGTCTGGCATGCTCAGTCTTGTGGCGCCGAGCAAGCGTGAACCGGCGGCGCATTGTTCTCTGTGCCGCCGTGTGCCGCCGGTTGGCGCGATGCCGAAAATCTGTCGAAGGTTTCTCCCTTGTGGTTGCACCTTTAGAATGCGGCTGCCTGGAAGTTTGGCAGTCAACCTAGACGGCAAATGCTCCCCTCAAGCCACATATACTGTATTTACTCGAATGTAACGCACTTTTTTTCCGATAAAACAGGTCCAAAAATTAGACTCGAGTACGACCCTAAATCTGCGTTACCATATAGCCGTCGGCATTTCAATATGGCCGCCTCGCACGCGCGTCGAGCCTAGCTACTCTCGATCCAAGCTACCGTAGCTTCCTCCATGTGCTGCAGTACACGTGCTTGGGCAATAGTCTACCGTCTGTCTTCACGTTCTCTGCGTCTGCTCTATCAACATGAAGTACCAAGTTCATCATGATGCCGCATTTAAAAGGAAAGTGATCATGTGTGCGGAGACAGACGGAAATCGGGCCCGCTTCACGGGCGTTTGGAGAATCCGATACTTGCGTTCAGGACTGGCGCAAACAGAAGGAGAGGATTTTCACCACTAAAGCAATGTGGAACGGTTTCAGTGGACCGAAGCAGGACGTAATCTGCGACGATCCACTTCGGCGATACGATCGCCTTGGTCCTATCTTGAAAGCAATCTGCGACGGGGAAAGTCCGCCGCGTGCCGTGTTTTCACCACTTATAGGTCGCGTCGAAGTGAGAGGCATGATAGCATGAAGGTCAATTTGCTCGCCGTGCTTCGTCACTTGAGCGTTTTGACAGTTCGTTTCCGCAGTCAATGAGCGAAGATGTGTTCATGTTTGCTTGTGCTTGCGTGACACCGTGCTTGTTTATTTAGTAAGCGAATACGGAACCTAGAGCACGGTGACAGCGATGGCAGAAATGCGCCTGGAGTGTCCATTATTACAATAAAATAGTTGTTTTGGTTATAGTGCGGTATCACTTATAGTGCGGATATTCGCGACTCCGGCAACTTACGTTATAAGCGGTCTACACTGTATTACGGACCGACCTTCTTGCAATTTATTTATAAGCGCTTACTAACGAAGTACTATCTACCAGGAATGCTCTGAGAATTTGTGAAGTTGTTTTTACTGCTGAAACTTTAAAACCTCGACTTAAAGAAATTTGCGATTTAACGGAAGTTTTTCGCTGCAAGTACACTTCGTTCCTCCCGCTCCCGCTCCTCCCGACGCTCCTCGAAACTACCGTCGAGGACGTCCTCCGCACATGCAACACCATCCATAAGACGACTACCAGCTACCATCCTCAGACTAATGGCCTCACAGAGCGCTTCCATCGAACTCTCTCTGACATGATCTCCATGTACATCAACGCCGACCACACCAACTGGGATACCATCCTGCCATTCATGACTTTTGCCTACAACACCGCTGCACAGCGCACTACTGGCTACTCACCATTCTTTCTAGTTTACGGGCGTCAACCAACCTCTCTCCTCGACGTCTCTTTTTTTGATGCCCCCGTGAACTCGTCGGCGTCAGTGAGTGAGCAGTTCATATCTCGCCTTGCCGCGTGTCGCCATCGCGCCCGCCTCAACACCGAGGCAAGTCAACAGGATAGGAAGACTCGCTACGATGCATTTCACCGCGTCGTTCAGTTCAGCCCCGGCGATGAAGTGTTATTGTGGACACCCACTCGAGTTCCTGGTCTGTGCGACAAGTTTCAGTCGCGTTTTATAGGGCCCTACACTGTTGTAGAGCAAACTTCGCCAGTGAACTACCGCGTCACTCCCGTTGTCACGCCTTCCGATGGCCGCTACCGTGGCACAGAAATTGTCCACGTTTCGCGCCTAAAGCCCTTCCAACGACGTGCCGCACCGCTATAACCTGCGGCCAGGTTGGCCGCTTTCGCGCGAGGGGGTAATTAGTGTGAGCAAAATATTAATTCTTCATCTTCTTCACCTGTACATAATCATCATCACTGTGCGCGTCGTCTTCGTTCAGCGCGTGGCTCAGCAAAATAAAGGCGACGAGACAACAGCTGCGCTGCTGCCTTACAATATCGAGGTTTGACTGTATAATCTCAAAGCTGTGATCTGTCATGGTCTCATAAGATCATCAGAAATGCACACATTTCAGTTTGCAGTTGCATCAGCATTTTTTGACTGATTTATGGAGCTACATTGCAGTTGCCTAGGAATCGGGTACATCTCGGCATTACTGCGTTTGGAAGTTTTGCGTACCGTTTAGGCAGGGCCAAGTGCCACAACTGTAGTGCATCTTTTTAGTTATGTGACTTTCGGATTATGAGACTTTTTTTAGCCTCATGAAAGTTGTACAGATAATGTTCCACAGTTATGATGATGATGTGCTATTAGGTACAACTATACTCCAAAATTTCCAAAGATCATTTCTCAGTAATCCCCACATGAATATTCAAAGAGAAAATTCCTATGTAGCTTACGTACTTGTTGGCAACATAAAGTTTATGGCACTAGAGATGGCCGCAGTGCAGGAGAGAAGGCTATTTGAGCCTTAAACTCTTCTTGTACAAAGTAGAAGAATGAATTCCTTTTAAGAACATTTGATTCTGCCCTTTATTGACTTTAGCCCTTTGAAGTGTCTGTTAGGGCAATTAGCTTGCTTTTTAATTGACCTGCTTGTCATTTAATTGCCCTCACAGGTGCCTCAGAGAGCCTAGATTAGCTTTAGAGACACACTGAATAAAGTGTTATTTAAAAACTGTATATTATTATGCTGCTTTGAATGCTTTAAAGAATGTCTGCCAGCTGTAATCTGAGAGTCATGGTTTTGCTGGCTTGATAGAGATATATTTGCTACAGTGTACTAATTCATTGCTGTAGCCAACTCCAGTGAATGGGGTGACGCCTGGCGGCTGTTGCTGTGGCTGAGATTGTGTGCCCTGGAGCAGGCATGGCCTAATAGACAGGCAAATCTGTGTGCATTGGTTTTAACCATTGGTGATGTTAGTAAGCATCTTAATTTCGGCGGGTGATCGCATGGCCTGAGGGCATTGTCTCACTGCACTGCAGGGCAATGGAATCGTGCACTTTATTACACTGCTTGGTACGCCACCTGGCCGAGTGTGCATATCTGGTTAAACGAAGGTGCTTATCAACGTTGCATGTCAATTCGGCAGCGCATATATCCTGGGTATGCCATCTTCACTGCAGCAACTGCTGCTAGTGCACACCTGAACAGGCTGCTTGCGCAATCTACACAATTGTGAGCTGCACTGTACATGTTATACCAGCTCATGGTTAGCTTATTATGGCTGACCTTCCTCCTGGGTAAAAGAGCAATTTAAGCACAGCTGTCACTTTGACTGAAAAGATGTTTTGAATTAATAGAATGGAAAGTTGAGTGAATTGATTGGCTTCCACTTTGTAACCGCAGCACAGCACAAAAAAAGGTACACGACAGGAACATTACAGGAGTGCTGATTGTCACCTGAAGTTTGTTCACATAAGTGTACTTTTTAAACCTATCTGGCTGCACATGCTCGAGAATTAGTCACACACATAACTGAAAACAACACACAGAACCAAGAAATTAAAAGCCAAATCGATCATGAGGCAGGAAAAAAAAATGGCAACACAGACATCAGAGGACACGCTTCAGCTAGAATCTGTGTACACTAGAACCTCGTTCATATGTTTTTGATAAAAAATGCGAGAGAAAACATACTAACTGGGAAAATGTACGATCCGAAGTCACTAAAAACTTTTGGAGACTCGTAGTTGACATCTACGTAATGCACAGTGTCGCATCACGAGGCAGCAACACGTGCCGAGCTGGTGGGGCCTGAGTGGCCCTAGACTCTTGTTGTCGTTTTTATGGTTTCGGCAAGCTTACGTTTGCGCCTCTCGAATTCTGCCTGAGACAGCCGCTTCTTCAGGAGGGGAATTTTGATATGAAGTTTTGACATGCCCACTTGGCGAGAATCATTGCAGCACCATACGCTGACATGCATCAAGCTAGTGGGGTTCGAGACGCACTTTGTCATTTTCATATTGTGTTGTGTTTAAGACGGCTACGGGAATCCAAAATAAGATCGAGCAGGCGGGTGACGGCGGAATGCACTGCCGCTAGATGGAAACATGATGCTCAGTTTGCGCCGCCGGCTGCAGGGAATAGCAGCTCGTTTGGGCTATTGCCTATTTAAATGGTGCAGTACACATGCTTCCAATGACACTACGCCACACACGCTGTGAAGCAGATAGGTGAAAATGCTTATCGCAATAGGGTTGGCAGTGATAGCTGTGAATGCGGCGTGCGACGACCTGTGAGGAGATTTGCTGGTACCGGAAGAAGAAACTTGGTGCATGTACTGCGGCAAAGCTGCCGTGGCGAGCATCTACTGCTCTCGATCGTACGTGCATTGCACCTTTTCTTGTTCACATGGGATCTAGCAACCGGAAAATGTATCATACTATCGCTGTTTGGCCATGTGTTGAATGTTGGTGCCGAAAGATTGTGTTTTCAGGGACCATATTGTCACGACATTGGAAGCTCGAGGGACAAACGAATCGCACTTGTTGGCAGAGGCAGTAACAACAACGGACGGTTTTTAATACCGCGCGCTAGTCACTGCTTCTTCTTCTTCTTGCTTATGTTTTTCATAAGTGCCGATATGTCTTTTTACGTTGTCGTCATTGCCGCACTAGACACGCGGCATTTGCCTCCCTCCCAAGTGAAGCATCGTCCCGATGCGCAACTTGAGCGTATGCATGTACAAGACACTAAAACGCGAGTCACTTGGAAAAGTACGGCTTCATGCGCACCACATGCACCACTTCAGGGGGTTGCTTGCGGCGCCGCGAACAAGCTTCACCATCCGGCATGACCTCGTAATTCACGTCGTTCAGTCGTCGGATAACTGTGTATGGACCAAAATATCTCCTTAGTAGTTTTTCTGAAAGTCCCCTACGCCGAATGGGTATCCAAACCCACACTCTCTCGCCGGGTGTGTAGGCGACGAATTTGTGCTGACGATTGTACCGCATTGTGTCCTGGTCTTTCTGGTGGTGGATGCGTACACGTGCAAGCTGTCTGGCTTCTTCGGCACATTGACCAAATTCTTCAGCATCTGCATGGATATCGTCGCACTCGTGGGGCAGCATTGCATCCAAAGTTGTTGTGGCTTCGCGACCGTGTACCAAGCTGAATGGTGTCATACGAGTCGTTTCCTGTTGAGCGATGTTATATGCGAAGGTTACATAAGGCAAAATCTCGTCCCAGTTCTTATGGTCCACATCGACATACATGCAAAGCATGTCTGCGAGTGTGTTGTTCAAACGCTCCGTGAGTCCATTCGTCTGGGGATGATAGGCTGTCGTTTTCCGGTGGGCTGTGCCGCTGAGTTTGAGAACTGCTTCTAAAAGGTCGGCCGGTGAACGCGGTTCCTCTGTCAGTAATTGCAACCGCTGGGGCACCGTGCCTAAGCACGACGTTTTCGACGAAAAATCGAGCTGCTTCAGATGCTGTTCCGCGCTGGGTAGCTTTTGTCTCCGCATAACGGGTAAGGTAGTCAGTGGCGACAATAATCCACCGGTAAAAAGCAGGGTAACTGTATTGTATCCTTTTTTGTGTTCTCGATCGCGAACATTGGCAACGGAACTGTATCAACAACATAAATTCTGCATCATGCAAAGCAGCAAAAGGTGGTGGGCACAGAGAAAGTGAGCACAGAGCTTGAGTTGTATTTTCAGCAAATTGAAAAGGAAGTAGCATTTGGGCAGCAGTTCGTAAGTGTACAGGCTGTTAGTTTCCCACAAGAGTATATTTCGTATATTGTGGGCAGGTTCCTTTACAAGGAACCTGCCCACAATATACGAAAAATGTTACGAAAAATTCAGTTTCTTTGCGGAGAAATGCATTGGCGTTCCAGTTACTTTTGTGCTTCAATGCACAAAACGACGTTTTGTCAAGAAAGTAACTGGAACGCCAATGCATTTTTCCGCAAAGTTCAGGAATTAATATCTTGAAACTGGAGTCATCCTCAGAATTCATTCCAAGTGGATCCGATCCGCCTTGCGAACTCCACGGCTAGAATTTGTGAATTGCAATATGGGCCATTTGTCAATTGTGCATTTCAGTTTTTTGTGCAAGTAACGTGCGCCTCTTCGAGTAGAGACTGCTCATGAACTAGAATTGTGCTATCTGCCACAGGCAACCTTTAAAAATTTTTGAAAGTGTTTGCTGAAACACCCTTTATTCTGACTGTAGTGTCTGCTGCTTGTTTTTCCACAATGTGATTGATGCAGTTTGTTGTGTTTTCTTTGCATCTGCATGTTGTTTCCTGTTGTGTATGATTAATTTTAGAGCATGCACAGTAAGAAAGGTTTACAAAGCATGCTTCTTTGAAAAAAATTCTGCTTATAGTCAACTCTTATGCTTTGTTCCTCTCTTGTCCTTCACATTGGGCCACATTGTGGTTAAAAGATGGATATGTTTTTGAGCACTAATTCCTTATTTATGAAAAGATAGGATGTGTGCATTCAGTGCATACTTAGATTGTGGCCTACTTTTAGATGAAAAATATCCCTTGAGTAACATTATTGATTGCAGACATATAAAAGTTTTTTTTCCCTTGCCCTCCCCCCCTCGCCAAATTATTTTTTTTTGTAGTGCTTGTCCACCACCAGTATAATGTGTATACCTTCCCATGCTTCTACATCTAAATAATTTTTAAAAAGCTTGTGTGGACAAACAAGGTGACCATGCAAAACAAGCTCAAATAAGGAACATTGATTGTATAAAAATTACCTGAAAACAATTAGAATAAAAAATCTGCTTATATATTGGTGCAAGGTGTACAACACTGCAGCACAAACTGCGTACTTTCTTTTTATATAATTTTATATGTGCTTTTTATATAGTTTAATTGTGAGAAAGGAGCTAATACACATGCAAATATGCACCAATTAGACATTTCTTTTTTAGAATAAATACTTGAAACGTAAACACGCCCAAGAAATCGCAACAAGCAACTCGAAAAAAATGGCAAGACCAAGTTCGCTTTTAACATGTAGAACTAGTTACCCTGACCCAAGACTTGGAAAGAACAGTGATGCACATACTGTAAACCACTTGCGTGGTATGTGTTAAGAGAGCAGGGAGAGAACTGGCTTATGTTAGTGATACAAAATAGAGGCACCTGATGTTCTGCTGTGCTGCATTATGTTGTTTTACTGTGTTCCTTTGGAGAATGTGTAACTTGTCAAGATTTCATTCAATGGTTTTCTTACTTTCGTCAAATCAGCAGAAAGAAAAAGTTGTACTGCTGTTAATGTGTACAAAAAGCCTCGGGTGGCTTTCTCAAGTTGGACTCCTTGTGCAGAGACAAGCATGTAATGTGTATTTATCTCTTTCAAGCATCAAAACTGAAGTTGGAAGGCAATGAGCCAAGAGATTACCTTTTTGCAAAGTGGCTGTCTAGGACAAAGGTCAGTATGCTGCGTCATATTTTTTTTCTTTCTTTCTAACAAGAAGACTTTCGTTTGAACATTCATGTTGTCATTGGTACATTCCTGAAAATTGCAGGGAATTTTAATTGGTGTAGTATAGTATTTTCACATTTCTGATACAATTTGCAGCTTCAATTTTCTTTTAAACGGGTACTGGCAATGTTCGTCTCATTTTCATTGCCTTATTGGATAGCTGTCGACTCAGTAATTACGCTGCAGAGCCTTGTTTCTCCGAGAGTGCAACAAATAATTAACTTTTAATCCAACCATTTCAAAATATGCCAAGAGCAGCACGGCTTCAGATGTGAAAAAGGAGACTCATCACGTCACTGAAAACTGTTATGGCGGTCTCGTGGTATAAGATAACACTGATGCGTATACACATTATGGCTGTGCTGCCAAAACCCGAGTCCATTCAACACTAGATGGGACAGGAGGGAAGGGCGTGTCCCCCTGCATTTCCAAGAGAAGCGCACCATTGGGAGGGCCAGTCTGGCACATTTCAGCGACACCGTCATTGTATGCCCTTCAACCACCACACCAGGCTGTGTGGCTCTTATGTTGTTTATGATACATTGTGACTGACACTTACACTTTTGGTGATGTGCTTAGTCTCTCTCTTTTTTTTTTTTAATGTCTGAAGCCATGCTGCAATTGATGCGCATGTTTAACGGGTCAGATAAGAGGTTGTGTACCTAATAATCTGGAGGATCCTTAAGGAATTGAGGTTTCATATAGTAATTATTGAGTGGACAGCTACCTAAAAAAGCAATAAAAACAGAACACAAAATTTTCATGCCAGTACTCCTTCAACGATGGTATAATGTCAGGATTTCTTGAATGTGCAACAAATAATTATATATCATTTAAAGCAATCACTTCAAAATTCGCTCCAAAAGATTAATGCGGCTTGTGGCATAGGGTTTGTTGGTGTGGTCCTCCCTATACATAGTGAAAATCAGATGTGGTCATATGGTATTGCAAGCACGTGTTAGTCAGCCTGGTGCATTGGTCACAAACCACATAGTGACTGTGTTGATGAAAGCTGGGCTCGCACTGCATCAACCATTCATTCCTTTTTCACTGTACACTTCCCCACATTCAACATGGGATCAGCTTGATCCTCTGTTGTCGCTTCTCTCAAAATGTGCAACACCCTTCTCACCTTCTTTCCCCAATTATACCGCCTGAAGCTTTTGGCAAGACAATCATGGTGCGGCTTTCACCACTGCCCTGGCTCCTGTGTCAGTGGTATCACGTAACCACAAACCCAGATTTTTGTGACGTGTTGAGGCCCTCTGGTCAATAGCCTGCAGCTGCGCTACATTTGGCTCATGTTCAAAATTTGTTGCATTGAAAAATGCTGTAATTCACAGTTTGTTGCATGTGAAAAAAAATTCTCGTAAAAAAAATTATACGTAAAAAGTCCTCATACCACCACTATGCAGTCAGCAGCTACCTAATTAAAAAAATTAGGTTAGTACTCCTTTAATGCTACAGGTTGTGCCAATTGTGCACATGATATTGAAATTGTTGCATACTTTAATTTCCTATTAACAAATTGAGTAAACTTTTTTTGGTCAAAGCTTCTATTCTCTTTGCATTATGAAACATCGTTCCAGTGCACAAATAAACACGGACGAGCAGAGAAAGACTCTGCTCGTCCGTGCTTATTTGTGCGCTGGAACGATGTTTCGCAATGTTATTGACAACTAACTAGCCCAGCTATTTACGCTTAGCTATTCTCTTTGACCAGTTGTGTAAGAATCAATGTGTTACAGAACCTGTAAACTGTAAACACAGACTGGTGCCAGTTCATGTCTGTTCCCTTTGTTCGTCCTTGTCTATGCTGTGCTGCATCTTTCCTTCAGCATAATTAACCAGCTATCCTTGCAACAAGTCTTATTGTTTACTTTATGACTAATTATGTTAATGCAGCATTAATCTTAATGTGTGTGGTCTGACACAAAATTGCATATTTCTGTGACTTGGACACAATTGTGTGACCAAATTGTGTGACCTTTTACATCGTCTATATTAAGCATAAAATTGCCACTATGTACATTGTAAGATCTAGACATATGCTGCATAGTGAAACAAATTCTATTCCAGAAGCTGCAGGGCATTCCTCCCAGTGCCTTCTACGGTGCAGACAACAAGCATCTTGCCCAAAATTTGATACGGTTCTGTTTTATCAAGGTATGTATCAAGGGAATGAAAAGTGCATGTGTTTTTTCTCTAAGCAACTGAATTCTCGAAATTCATTAGAAAAGTTTGATACTATGGGTACAGTAAAAAAAAAATTATCCGGAACTGAATGTTAACTCATTGGTGTATATTTATGGGACTAACACAATGCTTTTAAAAAGAATAGCTGTCTTCGGCTTTTAACGCGATAGCGTTTAGGGCCCCGTGTTGCAGAAAATCCGGCGTCGGCAACCGGCGTGGGATCGCGGGTGGCGGAGAAAATCATCCAACCACATCGACCGCGCAGGCCCTCCACTGTGGTGCAAGGTTTTGGGGAACAAAAATTGAATTTCTCACAGTGAAATCCGTCAGAAAAATGGCAAAGTACAACTTTACCATTCGGCGTCGGATTCGGCATCGGATTCGCCATCGGATTTGCCGTCGGATTGTTTACCAATCGGCGTCGGATTGTAATTTGAATGTACGAGAAAACCTAATTCTGCTACGAGGAAACTCAAACATTTCTACCAGACCTGCGCGCGTCGGGGCAATAGCAAACAATTAATAGAATAATGAAAAAAGGTGGTAGTGCTTTCACATATCCATAGATGTTGCAACGGGTACGCAATGTTATATTTTGAACGAGTTCTTCAGGAGAGGCAGGGAGTGCATTGAAAACGCAGAACGAGTATACCGTAAAATTCCGAGCAAGCGCGCCCCCCTCAAGCAAGTCGAAATTACCGGCAAGGTTTGGGGGGGTGCTATACCGGAACAGCACCAAAATTCAAGATGGCAACGACAAAATTTTCCCGCCAAAAATAAGAAGCGCAGTGGGAATAGCATTAAAATTTTATTAAACTTGAACTTTATGAAGCCAAAGATTTGTTAGTGGTGTTTATCACTCTCAAAACCACCGAAAGAACTACAGAAAGAGCGCATCCACGCTGCACCAACGCGTCGCCGTGACCAACGAAACGAACATTGGTTATGCAGCTTCTATTCCAGGCAAAATTATGTCCACTAGAGTAAAGTGACGCGTAATGTTCACTTTATTAAACACCATGTCCATGGTGAAACGTTTAGCACTTATGAGAGTTCTGATACAAGTCAAGCTCAGCTCCAGTGCATGGCTACCGATGGCGGACAGCAAACCGCAGCTTGGCCGTGCTCGCATCGCAGCTGGTGGCGCCGCAAATATCAGCATGTTTTCTTCATCGTGTGGAATTATTGCGAGGAGAGGATAAAGCGGCAATGACGGTAACAAAACATTGCTGCTTGCGAGCGTCGGCGGTTCGTTCTGAAGCGCCATCTGCTAGATTCGAATTGAACTGGAAAAGGCCTAGCGACGATATCGGTGGCAAGTGATTAGCAGTGGTGAAGCTGCCGGGGACGCCAAAGCATAGCCGCAACCACTCCTCTGTCGCCGAGTGGTCACGTCGCTGTGCCGCAGGGAAATGCTCTGTGCCGTGTGAGAGGCAAATCTCGCCATCGGCCGCCGGTCCGTGAACTACAGACCGCCAGCCGCAGTTCGCCCCGATGCGCACGTGCGCCCACTGGGGTGCCCGGGTGCGACCATGGCCGCGATTTTGTAGCGATGCCTTATGACTTATTCTACTCTAGTCTTATCATCCACCACTCACGGCCGGCTGATCCCGTTGATAACGCGAGCGACCGTCGCTCCAACCACTGACAAAGCGCGATAAGCGCGAACAGGCATTATTACCGGAAAGGCATCGCTACAAAATACCGGCCCATGATTCGATGAAATGGCTCATTGGGGCACCCCGATGCGCACCGGTACGATTTGCCGAATTTGCCATTATTTCCGTGGACTGGATGTGGCAGGCTAGTTTCGGGAAAGCGCCCCCCCCCCCTCCCCCTCCCCGAGCGTTTGCTCAGAGTGCTTGCTTGGATAAAATTCCGAGCGCTTGCTCGGAAATTTACGGTACTCTGGAGAAGCAGGGGTTGTGCGAGGGTGGGCACTTAGTTCTCTCGGAAGTGGCTATGTAAGGGCTAAAAATCTTTCTTCTGCTCTATTTGTTGCATAGAAACAGTCTGGAATTGTTGAATGCTGACAGTATCTCACAAGCATTCAGTGACATAGCCAGAAAAATTTTTTAATGGGTGAGCGGGATAGGTCTGTCTTGCTTTTAGGGGAGAATGTGAGGTAAGACAGGGTGCTTTACATAAGATTTGTTACATTTTCAGTGGCATTGTGACTGGGCGGGGGGGAGACATGTTTGGGGATCTCCTGTTTTCACACCTGCGCATGCCATCCTCTTGGTGACACTGGCAGAACTGGAAAGACTTGGATCTTGGCAACCTGTAGTTTTCAGATGACATTGTCCTGTTTAAACGAAAAATTATAAGCGTAACATTGAGAGAAAGGAAGACGGAGGTATGAATTTGAAAGCAAATAGATGGGTGTAGCTGATAGTATTCTAGTTAAGATATGGCAGGCGATGCTGTAAATTTCCGTCACACTTTAACAGCTATAAAGCGCCATCCAGGGAGCGTTCTGTTGCAAGAATTTTTAAAAAAGGTTGAAGAGTAGCAGAGATAAAAGCAAATTGAATGTTTGGAGACCTTGCAGTGATAAGGGGAGCTACCCACCCTGCAGCAGAGACTCTAAGGAGTTTTAGTATAGTGGAAAACAGCAAACGCAAGGATTTAGCGTTAGCGTTGCATGCTGCAAACTGCGCATGCGCAGAACGTAAACGTAGCCAGAACTCTTACGTACGTACGCTATTTCCGGAATATAGCTTTCAACACTAATGCACGCAAGGGATTCCGTACGTAGGGCAAAATGGCGGCGCCTGTTGAAGCGAGAGCTGTCCACTTCGGATCTATCGAGTCGTCGGCCTGCACTGTTCGGCTCATTCGTTCCCCATAAATGCTCGTGTTTGCTTTAGATTGGTGTGATGATGCTTCGACAGCGGCGTACAGGTGACAAGTGGGCGTTGTTTTCTATATAGGTTCTCGATTAGCGGCGGAGTAGGCTTAACGAGAGGGTTCGCTCATGTTTGCTGTATCTGCCTCGAGATGGCGCCCAAGTGTATTTGTGTTAGCGTTAGCGTTTTGCTCCGTTCCGCTATACTAAAACGCTACCTTGTACCACGCAGTGCAGCCGTTCTTTGCGTTAGCGTTGTGTAGCACGCTAATGCTAACGTAAGCGTTTCCGCTATACTAAAACTCCCTTCTCTCCTATTGCCACGGCCAGCATCTGCAAGTGACTCAAGCAGAACTTTTTGTTGGGCTAGTTGGTGCATGTTACTGAATTATTTAAAGCGCCAAACAGACGACACAGGGACGAGGGATTCTTGGACAAGAAGAGCATGCAGACTTTTGTTCGAATTTTCGGTTGTTTTCATGGCATGCATCAGTCTAATAATTTGTAGGCATTACAGTTGCTATGTGATCTGTGCACCATGCTTCTCTATTAGCCATGTCCTGGTGAGGGGCCCTTTAAGAAAAAGGGGTGGAGTGTACAGGTCATATAATACGTAGAGCAGCTAACCAGTGGCCTTGTTAGAGTAATAGAATCGGTGCCAAGGGAAGGGAAATGCAGTTGAGGATGGCAGATGATAAGATGGTGTGATAAGATTGGAAAATTTACAGCAACCTGATAGAATTGGCCAATGCAAGATAGGAATAAGTGGAGATTGATGGCTGAAGCATTCACCCTGCAGTGGAAATAAAGTAGTCAGATGACAAAAACCTGCACAGTTATTACAGTGCTGTCAGAAACATGAGTTGAATTTTATTCTCATGCACATAGCAGGGAGTGTACAGTTTAGTGGCACTCAAACTGACAATGCCTTGGCCAGAGTTTCAGAACAGTTGGTGTATTACTTCCATTCCAGCTCAGCACGGGACTTGACTCGCTGCTGTGATATGTCCTTGTGGCAAGGTGTCTGTTTATTCACACCCTCTGTCCTCATCGTTGCCTGCCATTATTCTTTCCCCATACCTTCCCCCTGAGCAGAGAAGTAAGCTAGAGGAGTTATTCTCAGGCCTGCCTCTCTGCTGTGTCCTAAATAAATGAATTTAATAAAAATAATTTAAATAATTAAATAAATGGTACACGATTAATGGTGGTTATTGATTGGACTCCTTTAAATGTCGTTACGGACTGGCAAGAGCAAAAATGTCCTCAGAAGTGCTCTTGGCTTTTAGTGCTATGTACACAAATTGATGTGTGTGTTATTGGCTCAAAAAGTGCAACAAGGATTTCAGTTTTGCATTTCTGGTCTTAAGCAATAGTTGCCTGTTCAAGTTGTGCTGCCTCCTCCACAGTAAACAATGCTGTCATTGCTAATGTTTGGCTTTTTGTTTACCCTTTCATGCATCACCATGTGGGTTGAAACCTGTCAGCCATCATTTGCTTCACATTTAGTGGGATCCATGCTTGCATGCCAAATGGCAAGATTGCATGCACAGTGCGATCAAAGCACAGATACCAGGGTCAATAACACAATGAGCCAGGGAAGAGGAAGCCAATGCAGTCTACCTCTGCTGCAGTTAGTTGGCTTGTACATTTGCACATGCCAAAACTGGAATTTGGGTCTTATGTAAGAAACAGAAAAAAGGTACGATAAATATGTAATTGGGTAGGATATCATGTCGCACCATCACTGCTTTGAGCACACTAGAGTTATGCAAAAGGGGGCAATGCAAAGACACTTGGATAATATTTGATTGCTGACAACTATACTCGTACAAAACTCATTTGACAATTTTTTTGCAAGAAAGAAATTTTATGTGAAATGATTCCTTATAATATCAGCGACATTCCCCAAATTGCTTAAAAGATATTGATATGCAACAAACAGCAAGGGTCAATTTATTTGCATGATATTGTTTTCGTGAGAATTTGGTAGTTTCTTGCTTCATCATTCAAATTTTCGAGATGTTCCATGTTAAAGGGGTCTTGCAAAACCTATAATAAATCATATGGAATGTGTCTGATATTACAACCTATCGGTGATAAAGCCCTTTGAATTAGTGATGACATTTTTCTGCTTTTGCTTCTGCTGAAGGCATTGCTTAGTCGTGACATCAAAAGAAATCCAGTTGATACATGTTGTATTTAAAAGTGCATAAAAGTTTGCATAAAAAGTGGTGGGGATTTCAGGAACTTGAGCATGCTGTGCTTTGAGCAACTCTGTAGGCTCCGTGCTACAAGTGCAGGAATAATATCGGGCTTAGATGTTCATAACAGTATTGTCTAGTGGCTAAGCAGGTTTATTTACCATGTTCAAAATTTAGGACCTCTGTTAACTGTGCTATAACTGACATCTAAGATACCAAAGAGCCATCTGCTGCTGCTGGTGTGATTGCTGCAGGTAATGCTCTGCTGATATGCTTAACCCTTTCACTGCCGGGTTTTTTTCTGACTGCTCCTCACCCCCTGCCGGGTATTTTTTTCATGTTGGTTCAGTGGAAATTTCATGCTAGTAATGCACCATGATACTCCACAGGACATGTAAAGATATTCATCAGCATTTCTTCAATTTCTTCATCCATCAAAGCGCGGATGCAGGTGGCGCGCTGACTCGTCATAGCTGCTGCGCTCTGCCGAGACGAAGCGACGCGAGTGTAAACACGTGCGCTCCATTTGTTGCCTAAAATTTTATTTACAAGTTCTATGTGTTCAGGTGACCTCTCCATAGATGGCGGGACATGAACACAATTTTTTTTTTTCCACGAGTTGTCTCGGGAGTGACAAGGAGTGAGTTTAAAAAGCAACACGAGTATACTCGGGAGTAGCAGGGGGTGCGCGTGGGTGGTTTCACGAGTTATCTCGGTAGTGGCAGTTAAAGGGTTAAAGATATTATTGTAATTTCCCTTCTACTGTACAGCATACATACACTATGACAATGTCAGCATAACATTGTGACCACCATACAAATTACCGTGACTGAAGCTGTCACTGGATAAGCCCTGAAAAAAAAAAAAATCAAGGGTTCTACTTGCCAAAAGCAAGATATGATTATGAGGCATGCCGTAGCAAGGGACTCTGGATTAATTTTGACCACCTGGGGTTAACGTGCACTCAATGCACAATGCACGGGTATTTTTGCATTTCGCCCCATCGAAATGTGGCCGCCGCTGCTGTGCTCACGGGTTTAGCAGTACAATAAGCCCTGAACTTAACTCTGCACACTGTATCATTAGTATGTGGGCTGTTGGAAGCTGTTGCATAACTTGCAAGTGGTAGTGAAGACCACACAACGTAATGCACGGTGCAGCCAATCACTTGCTGTGGCAGTAGTGCTTGTTGACTTATCCACTAGGAGCGCTTTGCAAAGACAGCTATGTGGTGTAAAAAGTGTCGCATGACCTGTGATGTGTAACAAACGGCATCAGTTTATTATTTGCATATTTTTTCTCTACATTTGGTCATTTCCTTGGAAGTAATGCTTGTCCTAAGCCTAGATTCCTGGATATCAAACATACCTAATTCCTAGTTCTAGGTATATCAGACTGGTCTGCAACTTTCCCAATAACACACTTTTTAGGCGCTTCTAAATTCAATCTCTCGCAATATTTCTGCACTGAAGCTAGAAGATGCAGTCCACTTCAGTAGTCTAGTAGTTTTTTTTTTATTTTTCCTTTTAGTGAATGTTGACAGGTACATTGCTATTCTGCCATAGTGCATCACCGCCAATCCATGCAATGGGGAGGTTTTGCATTATCTGATGAGTGATTTTTATTGGTGGAAGTTTACGTGGAAACATGGCACCTAATGTTTTTTTTTTTTTTTTTTTTTTTTTTTCAAATCTGTTCTTAGCCCTTACACAAGGAAAGTAAACTTAATGCTGCTCGCAGAGGAGTGAAGTGACAGTCCTCTGCCCTAACATAAAGTGAATGCTAGGATGACTACTTGTGGACTTGGCTGCTTTGTGACTAATTCAGTATTGATGTGGCCATGTGATACCAGTGAATGAAAAAAATTCATTGAGCTGATGGTGTAAGAATCTTTTGGAATTCTTGTGCATTCCTGTGCATTGAGCTGCCATTATAACCTTTTAATTTTCATTTGACACATGGCAACCCCTTTATTTTTTTATTATTTTTTTTCTAGGATGACTCAACTCTTCAGAAGGCTGCAGACATATTGGCAGCGTTAAAGGCAATGTCCTGAGTATCGTCATTTGAGGACTAGGCCATGATTTAGTAGCACAGCATTTGGTGGATGTTTTTCCTGTTTTTCATCATATGCAGTCAACTTCCATTAATTTGGTCCTGGTGAAATATATGTACAAATTGGTTCGAATTATCTGAGGTTAGAAATGGAAGTTGGCTGTACTATAGTGTTTCACATAATAAACATTTATATTTTCATATTGTGAGCTGCATGTTTTACTTTTGTCAGTGCCATGGTGCTGATACTCTTACTCATTGGTGTAGCCAGGGGGAGAAGGCAGGGGTTTGGGGGGTCAAAACCTCCATTAAATTTTCTGACGGACCCCACCACCTCCCTTCCTCTCTTTCCCGTGGAACAGAAAGTATCAGGAGGCGGGCGCAGAAAGAATGACATGGTTGAAAGGGAAAGGGTTGATTGTGAAAGCAAGTCAAAGGCTAGTGGTGGTCCGAAGGGAGTGGGTGTCATGGGGGCGATCCCCTCTCCCTTGCACACACAGAAAACGTCTTCTCCGCCGTGCCAAGAACAAATAGGCGAAAGGTGTGGCTTACTACGCATCCATGTCAGCTCGCATCTGATTGTGGGAAAAGCGATTACATTTGTGCTTATTGAAAGGAGTAATTTTGCTGGCTGCAATGGTGATAGCCAACACTTTGAACATTGGCAAAAGGGGGGGTGAGTGCAATAAAAAGAATAGAATTAGAGAAACTACAGAGTGGAGAGCAAAAGAAGTGCAGAGGGCCTATTTCAAATAATTACAGTATTTACAATAGTGAATATTAGGGAAAACTGCTCAGACATTTCGCCTCACATGCAGGGGAAACACTGGCTTGTGGGCATGAATAGGGCGAGCAGACAAGAAAGCCCATTTTAAGAAGTGCAAGCCGACAGGCTTGCACTTACATTAAAGGGCCCTTAAACGGTTCAGACAAATTTTGTAGACGCATAGGGTATAGCTACACTAGAACATTCACGCCACAATGTAAGTGAATCTCATTTAAGAGATTTATGGACAATTACAAGTTGCCCTTCTCCCTAGCCATGCTTTTCCTCCTCAACTCGTTCGCTGAGCAATCAAGGCTAAGCTCTGCCTTCACTGGCTCTGCGTCATGACGTGATGCAGTTTCGTCTACTTACGGTGTCTTGGAGCTAGTGCACGAAGCCTCTCCAACCTCTCCGCTAGCCAACTGGCCGTTGATCCCCAGCGGCAGCTATCTATTGTATCTAGTAAGATTCCAGTAATTTTCTTAGGCCTTAGCTTTGCTCACGGCCTATATCGAGGCATTTTCGAAGTGAGCACACAAGTTTATCCGCATCGAGGCACATAGAGATTACAGGAGGGGAGAGAGAGAAAAAATTTATTCAAGGAAAAAATCGACAAGCATGCAAAAAGCTGTCTGAAGCAACCGCACATTTTTCATCAGTGGTGCACACAGAGTGTACCATTGATGAGATCCTCCATTGATAATGTGAAGCCTGACCTTGCTGCTTGCAACCATATTTGAGGTGTGGACAGTGAGGCAACGAACATTTTTTTTTTCTTTTCTGCTGTATAACCTCCTATCTCTTGAATCCAATGTTGAGGACCGCTATCTTTAAGACCACACTTCTTGCGCAAAACGAGCGCAAGGAGTGCACCGCTTTAGGAGAGAAAACTAGGAGAAAGGTGTGGCGTCTGTAGCAGGCAGAACATTCCCCCCAATGCACACCTCTACCTCATTCCGGATCATGTTAACCATAACTGTTGAAGGGGGATCAGCACTAAAATTACACACACGCAGAATGATGGGACGAGTGCTTGCTTAAAGGGCCCCTCACCGGGTTATATAGAAAATTTTGGTTATACAATGGAAGTTGTTACGTGCCCTCTGGGGAGCGTTCTAACGCAAGAATTTTTCAAATTGGTTCATTAATAGCCGAGATCGAAATATTACAGTGCCAGGTTTTATTTTTAGGTTTTATTAATTCTCTAAACTTTAGTTCGTCTATTGAATCAACAGATCAAACAAATAACTGCTGTTGCCTTGAATAATTCTCAGTCATGTGCTACTGTGAGTGACGTCGCAGCATGATGGAACTACGTAGGCGCACTTGTGTGATATACGTCGACTCTCCGGCTGGGAGTGCGGCGCTCGCAAGGAGAAGGGCAAATGGCATTTGGTTTGAAATTTAGCTCTTTCCGCGGTGTGAAGGGATGTAATACTTAGCAGACACAATTGTAAGCGCATTGTATGAACTGCGCTTGTCAGCTCAAAGTGGCCAGACCTGGTGAGGGGCCCTTTAGAACTTGGGGGCATTGCTCCCTACCAGGCTTTTGTGTTGTCGAACAGCTTCTCATTTCTGGTACTTGACTGAATCCTCGACTACGCTGCACAAAAGAAAAGCATTCTGAAAATATTGCATCTTGCCTGCCTAGGAAACACATAAGCCCCCCCCCCCCCTTTTTTTTTTCTTTGCCTTGTCTCTGATTTTCATTATGTAAATGAACTTGAGAGCTTGCTGTTAGGCTATAGTTTGTACACATTAAGACTGAAAGCAGTGCAGAAACGGGACAATAAAGAAAGACAACGCTGAGTTGCCCGCGGCAAAATATATTAAAGGGTCCCTGAAACGGTTCAGACAAATTTTGTAGACGCATAGGGTACAGCTACACTAAAACATTCACGCCACAATGCAAGCGAACTTATGGACAATTACCAGTTGCCCTCCTCCCTAGCCATGCTTTTCCTCCTCAACTCGTTCACCGAGCAATCAAGGCTAAGCTCTGCCTTCACTGGCTCTGCGTCATGACGTGATGCCGTTTCGTCTACTTCCGGTGTTTTGGAGCTAGCGCACGAAGCCTCTCTGCTAGCCAACTGGCCGTCGATCCCCAGCGGCAGCTATCCAAGCAGCGTGCATTGCGAGCTTTCTGTCGCAGCACCAAGCGTCTCCGCTGTTCCGGTAAACTTGCGCCAGGTGTGCGTTTTGACAGATGGGCAGAGGCTCAAACATGAGTGGCCTGCACGGTGCAGCCACCTGGTGGCGCTCAGTTCAACCAGCCAAACACAGCTGATACTGCTGTAACCAAGCGTAAAACATTTTAAACATTTAAAAAGACAATGTGTTCACGATTACGCTGTTACCGAAAATGTACACCAGCTGCCAAAGTAGAATACATTGGTTACTGCTAAATTAGCTCTTTGTTTGTCTGGTTGAGCTCTGTGCCACCAGATGGTTGGACCCTGCGGTGCGGGCCACTCGCATTCGCGCCTCTGCCCATCCAGCCAATTGCCGAGTCTGCCTGCATTTACTGGAATACCAGACATACTGAAACTCTCTATTGTGGTAGTTATCCTCCAGCGTGAAGTGACTGCTGTAATCACGTAGATCCTGCTGCCGATTGGATACCAACAGCCCAATGCACTGCAGCCACTCTGCTCGTCTGTTGCCTTGCAGAGGGACACATTGTCACAGCTTGACATGTCGCCAATTGCAATATTTGCAGCCCACAATGCAACAAGGGCGATTCATGGACCTCGGGAAAAGAAACCTCGAGACCAACACTGACTGCACAGTTCAAATAAACATGAAGCAGACGACACTTGCTGTGTGCCGGAAGTGCTTGAGTGTAGTGCTAAATTGAAGTAGTGTATTCTCTTTCTGTAACTTTTTTTTTATAGAAACAAATTAACCAACATTCCAACTATTACAAAGAACATTTGTTCACCATAAAGTTGAAAAAAAATTGTCAATGGCGCAATGTGGGTAGCAAATCGGATAGCTCGCCCGACTGACATCACGCGCCATGACAAAAAGGTAGGAGGGAAGGTAGGTGAATGGTGGCAACAGATACGCAGTGTGCCTTAAAAAGGTAAATACAAATATAGGAATGTTGGGGGCCACCACGCCGTTCAACAACCAGGTGAATGTTAAGAGAGTTACAGTGACTGACGGAAAATGAGAGTTTTAAGGAAGGGAGGGGGGTGATGGTACGAAAGGGGGGGTGGGGGAGACACGCATAAAATGCACCAAGATTGAAGGTGGCGAAAAATTTGGGACATAGGAAGAGTATTTCGTCACTGCCTGATCTCTTGGCTCCAGACGGCTGTGGCCAGTTGCCTAGCTGTGGTTCACCTACTCCGTCGTAACACCAGCTGCTTGCTGCCGAGAGCCCATCCTAACAAAACATCTCTGCAGTCTTCAGAACAGCCGGGTGTCGGGAGACATAACACTTTCAAATCTTTCGGAGCTGCTAGCCCTTATTTTACTGCGAGCTATAGATGCCATAATCTTGACAGATGCTTCCAACACAGAAAGCAGCTCTACATTGAACTGTCTGCCTCATTGATTCCCGAGCGTGATGAAATAATGATATGCATCGCGTGATGAGGACCACAATATCATGATCACAATTAAGCTCCCTCCAAACATCTGTTCAAACAAGTCACTGCCTGATCTCTCGGCTCTAGACGGCTGTGGCCAGTTGCCTAGCTGTGGTTCACCTACTCCGTCGCAACACAAGCTGCTTGCTGCTGAGAGCCCATCCTAACAAAATATCTCTGCAGTCTTCAGAACAGCTGGGTGTCAGGAGACATAACACTTCAAATCTTTCGGAGCTGCTAGCCCTTATTTTACTGCTAACCTATGGATGTCATAACCTTGACAAATGCTTCCAACACAGAAAGCAGCTCTGCATCGAACTGTCTGCCTCATCGATTCCCGAGTGTGATAAAATAATGATATGTGTCGCGTGATGAGGACCACTATACCATGATCACAAGCTCCCTCGAAACATCTCTTCAAACAAGTCGGGCCGCAGTTCATCGAAAGTGAGTGAAACTTGCATCATATGCTACTATCAAAGTTCTGGCGCAAAACTTTTATTCCTGTATTTGAAATGTAGAAGAATATAGCATGGGAACAGCACAGAAAGAGCGCTTGAGTGATAGGCAACTTGCAGAATAGTGCGCACCCTTTTTCGTACGTAGTCGTAGCCGAACCACACACTAGGAGATATGTGGTTAATAGGCCGCCTGCTGGCATGAGTTGGATACTTCATGGTGGTGGTAGGAAAATTTTGTATTTTTGTATTTCTTTGGTGAAAGTGAGGCTGCCTCCATAGGCAGCCTGATGACAATGGCGTAACGGAAAGGATGGATGGACACAGCAAACCGACTCTCGGTTTCTTTACTGCTTCTTTACTGATGCCACACTAAAAGAAAAGAAAAAAGGGACACACACACTCACTCTCTTGAAAAGCATTATTTGACAAATAAACAAGGTGTTTCCAAGCATAGGTGCCAGTCAGTTCATTCAGAACTACCTGCACTACAGCAGCTTCTGCAGGAGTGGTGGTGTAGTGAAATTCTCCTAAAGGGACACTAAAGAGCAATATCAAGTAAGTTTAGATTGGTAAATTATCCTTTCAAAGCGTTTTCATTTATTTGATGAAAGAGGGCTGGTTACTAGCAGAGAAAATGAAGACCAAGCTTCCCTGAATTGTATGTCTAAAGTTCATCATTGGTACACCGGCATGGCCTCATGAATGTCAAAAGTATTTTCTTGAACTTGAGCCTTTCTGGCTCAAGAAAACTTCTCAAATGTAGCTAGGTTGAGTTGTTGGCTTCTTCACAATGCAACATAGTCCTTGTTTGCCAACAAACAATTAACTAGACCCGAGTAGATTCTGTGAAAATCATGGCATCCTGGCAAGCTGGAGTGGAAACTCCAGGCAGTGCTGCCACCCGTCTCGTTTTAGATGCGAAGCAGCTTATGGTCGGGGCTATGTCACTCCCTCCCTCCGCCATGCGGCGTCCACACCCCTACTGCGCATGCGCATCCTCCTCCCCCTTCTCTCCTTGTCTCATCTCTCCTCTCGGCATTCCTCCTCTCCGACGCTCCTCTCTGGATTGCGGAACGAATGGCAACACCTGCGACTCCGCGGGCGATAATGCGAAGCAGCTTAAGTTAGAAGCGCGACGGTAGGCGCCCCAGAGGCACCGGCAACAGTCACCAAGTCCGCGCGCGTTTGGTGCGAACGCGGGCAAAACGCCGACGGCGTCAACAACAGTTCTGCGCGTTGCTGGTGCTGCTGCATGTCCAAGTTTATACAGCTGATAAAACTACCTTGAGTTGACCCCATGGCTGCTTCGCATACTACTCAGGGTTCCCCTATGGGAAGATGGTGCAATTTTTTTTTAGTCCTTTGTGGCTTACCAAGCCTCTTCTTTCTTACAGTAAGAGTGGCTATTTTTCTATTGCAGAAAAATAATTCTCTAATACAGCTGAGCTTAATATTCCTCTTTAGTGCCCCTTTAAGAACTACAGTCTTTTCTGTGAAAATAAGGTGCAGAGGACCACAAGTAGTTTCAATAAGAGGCAGCATATGGTAACTTAAAATTCTTCACCTTTTCATGGCAATGGATTAGCAAAATGCAGCTTTCTTGCAGAAGCCTTAATGTTCATGCTAGTCATTAGGGTTCTGCCCATTATATGTATAGAGGGTTCTGTGTTTTTGATAGCCAAAGGGAGCCAAGAAATGTCCACAGGTGGTACTTTCTCCAGTCACTCATGTCAGAGAAACATGGTACCTGCAGCATGAATGACAAGTTGCACCTATTTCAGCATGCTAAATGACTATGCTTGAGCCTTGAGGGTGCCTTGGTATGCAGGTTAGAAAGCAGAGTGCTGCTTCATTGTGTAAACATGAAGCAGATCTATGGATTTTGACAGTGTCTACTCGGAACTAGCTAATTGTTTATCAGTAAAGGACTACATTAAATTCTAAACAAATCAAGGGTGCAGACTAACAATATTGAGGAACTTTCCTGCGCCAAAATACAAGAAAATACTTAAAAATATTTAAAATCTATGACGTACCACACTGACGTATCAACAAAATTCAGAGAAGAGAAGCTTGGCCATCATTTTCTCCAGTAATTCAAATTCAAATTTATTTTCATCTCAAGGATGAGGGTAGGCTCGGCAGAAAAGTGACGTTTGTCACTTGAGGCGAACTCAAGCCAATAACTGTTCTTGTGAAATGAAAATACCAGTATGGAATGATTCAGTATTGCTCTTTAGATTCACTTCTATGAGCTCCCGCAGAGTTCATATGAAAAACTGGTGTGTACAGGGGCTCCGGAAGTATATCTGATGTGTGGGGGCGACGTCTGGGGGCTCATGTCGCATTGTGTAGTTAACCTCTCTCTCTATATTCTCGTCTATAGGCTCGTCTCTTGAGCATCTCTAGATGATATCGTAATAATATATATTGTGAGACGTTGACTGATGCGATGCCTTTATTTCCGAGCAGCCGCCGGAGGCAGAGACGCAGCACCGCACGAGACAAAAGATGATGAGTCGTATGTACAGATAACGACAACGATATGCACAAATAACGCTCACACAAGATGATGAGTCGTTTGTACAGATGACGACGACGATATGCCCAAAATGTGCTCACTATATATATATATATATATATATATATATATATATATATCGACGACCACTGACGAAGCATAGTGCAGAGAAATGAAGGCTGCAGTCTGCTAAAATCTTTGGAGATTTATTAGTGCGAACGCTCATATTGGACAAACAATGCGCTGTCTTTACGAGCACAGATATAGCTTAAATCTTGCTCGCCCTTATTTTTATGGTTCTAACCCTATATGGCATAGTCGTTCTTTTAGGTAATTTATTCCGTTGAACAATTTTTGTACCTAATTTTTACCATTGAATCCTTTACGTTGTCGGGATATGATGCCAACGGCCCTCTGCCTCGACACACCAAGCCCCGCGGTTGGCGCATGCCTGCGCATCAACCGCGGTCCGGTACAAGCTCGAGGAAACAATAGACAACCACGTGTACACTCGGAAAGCATTTATTACGACTGCAACTAACACTTCGAGCAGGCCAGCTAGCTATAGTTGACATCGCTGAGGGTTCCCTCGAAGAGAATAATACACTAGGTAAAGAAGGGCTTCCGACTTACCAACTGGGGAATACGGGGGGGGGGGGGGGGGGGGGGGACGCGGTTGACTAACCACGTGCGGGAATACGGGAGCGACGGCAGAGACTTCCGCCGTCGCCGCTTGCTGGAGACCAAAGAGCAGGTACCCGGGCCATAGCCCGGGCCACAGAATGCCCGGGCGATATCAGCGGGATCTCACGTGACCCACCCGGTGGCGCTGATAGCGCTTGCGATTCCCGCGCGCCGCCCGCGGAAGGAAAGTTTCCCCTCTCCCAACTCTCCCTGGCACGCATGCGCTTGACGCTACGTTCGCTGCCCGTGCGGCAGTTATGGGATCCGAGGATTCCCACATCCCTCCACCCTTAAATATTGCACTACGGCGGAGAAATCGCTGAACGACGGCATTGACAAAGTATCCGGGCAGATGCGATGGTAAACTCCGGCAGGAAATGTCCGAATCCACGTTGATAGGTAGCACAGTCCTGTGTGGCGGCCGCCCACATGTGGCAGCCGTCACAGTGGTTGACGATGACGGGGGCTGAAGATGGCTTGCCCTCAAGATGTGCGCCGCAATGTCCACTCGGGAACAGCGGGTCAGGACTTTCTCGAAGCGGCGCGCGCGCCGGCTCGATGAACCTCGCACCGACGCATCCTCGTGGGAGTGTTTGATGGTGGGCCTCCCTCATTGTGGCTGCCATGTGCTGCTGCATCGGGCCGCGAACAGGGCGGGGCCGAGACAGCAGGCAGGAGCGTGGACCATGGCAGCAATAGCAAGTCAACGCGGCTTCACTCGTTCTGCAAACTCGCTCAAATGCACTCCACAAACACTTAGAATTAAGGCAGTAGAGGCCGCCGCAGCGTCGGCCGTCTGACACGATGCTGAACCACCCGTCTACCGCATAGCTTTATGCGGCAACGAGAAAAAAACAAAAAACAATCCAGTTCGTTTGAATGAAGTTATTCGCTTCGACCGAATTTTTCCGGTCCGATACAGCGCGAAAGTGGGCGATGCTCGTATGAACAAAGCGCTCTCTGGTCCCCCGAGATTTCGGTTATTCCGCCCGCAAAATAGAAGAACTAGCGAATCCGCTTGCACCCGCTAAATGTCACGGCATGGTCGTCTTCGAACATGCGACCGGCAGCTCCGCAGAGCCTTAGGCCTAATCGCGTCCATGACGGATACCAATGCCACAAAAGACCCATAGAGGGTTCCAATGAGCCGCCGCGAGGAGATGCAGGCCTAGCTAAGTGGTCCCCGCTCGCTGCTCAACACGCAGCTTCCGAGCAGACTCCTGGGACTGCGCCCCGCTGACGTCCTAGCCAGCGTTTCCAGCACCCGGTTCCCAGAGCCAAAGATACAGAAACGATGCTATTTACATATGTACAGGGAAAATCGACCACCGCGTCGGCTGCTGCACTCACTCGCTTCGGGCGTACTCTTAAAAGAAAACTTGCTGCAAATCTCAGCGTCTACACGAGTGCGGCGACACTGGCGCAGCGTTAACTCGCGCTCAAGAAAGCCCACACAGATCTATTATAGCTAGCAATCACGCCTTCGGCTGAGGCCTAACGCTGGTCCAGACAGATCGTCGTCCCGTTTTCCAAGAGCTTGCCCCACGTTGGGAACGCCAAAATGTCGGGATATGGGGGGATGCCAACGGCCCTCTGCCTCGACACACCAAGCCCCGCGGTTGGCGCATGCCTGCGCATCAACCGCGGTCCAGTACAAGCTCGAGGAAACAATAGACAACCATGTGTACACTCGGAAAGCATTTATTACGACTGCAACTAACACTTCGAGCAGGCCAGCTAGCTATAGTTGACATCGCTGAGGGTTCCCTCGAAGAGAATAATACACTAGGTATAGAAGGGCTTCCGACTTACCAACTGGGGGAATACGGACGGCCGTGGCGTTTGCCGCGGCAAGAACGTGGTTGACTAACCACGTGCGGGAATACGGGAGCGACGGCGGAGACTTCCGCCGTCGCCGCTTGCTGGAGACCAAAGAGACGCGGGCGATATCAGCGGGATCTCACGTGACCCACCCGGTGGCGCTGATAGCGCTTGCGATTCCCACGCGCCGCCCGCGGAAGGAAAGTTTCCCCTCTCCCAACTCTCCCTGGCATGCATGCGCTTGACGCGACGTTCGCTGCCCGTGCGGCGGTTATGGGATCCGAGGATTCCCACGTCACCAACTGCAAGCAGCCGGGCATCTACCACGTGTGGCTACCTTGCTTGTAATAAGTACTTCTGCAAAGCATTGTTTTCAATACTAAGTGTAAAGAACATGTCATCATTCAGCATACTAAGAGACGCTTCCAAAACACCAATGAAGCTACGGGGAGACCAAAGCTGGAACCCGGGCTGCCGGGAGAATAGACACTCCCTATCTGGTTATCTCACAGCGCCCTTGGCCTATTTTTCGTGTTTTGTTCCTCATCCGGAGTCTATGTCAATCAGATGACGCTGATGCCATCCCATGTAGCCACCATAGCACGCTTACGTGAAACATCAAATGCGAAAGTGTGGGGGCATGCCCCCACTGGTTTAGAACCTGTGGTGGCTACTGCCCCCACTGTACACACCTAGGGCTACCTTCCCACTAAACACAACCGGCTACCTTCCCACTCGTTTTCCTAAAACATTTTACACGCATTATTCAAACTTGCAGCACCACGCCAATCAAAAGAGTTTCAAGACGTATGCAACACATTTGAAATATCATTACTTTCGTCAATGCTTTTGCTCTTGATGCACAATCTCGGCGTACACAATTCGGTACACAGCACTTGAAAGGGATAAAGTGTCTCGCATTGGTGTGATCTTACCAAAATAAATCTAGGACTCCTTGTTATGGCAAAATAAATGCTGGGCTGTGCACTAAACCGTAATTTTGCTGCTATATCTTTTACTTATTCCTAGAAACTGCATTTAAAATGCGATTAACCTCTTTCCTGCCATGCCATTATTCTGAATTCTAACCAAAAATTGACAAATTAATTTTAAAGACCTCAGTTGCCAGCATGTTTTACTTCCTCCGACAGAATAACTCGCTCCTACTTGCACTGTCCCAAGGATTGTGTGATGCCATCTACCAAAAGCATGACAAACCACTGAGATGAAACCATCTCGTTCATGGCATTGCTTGAAAATAAAAAGTATTATCGACGAGCTGAGCTCATTTTTGGCCATTTTTACTTGAAACACAGGACGAACCCAGCTCGTACTGCATGTGAGCTGGGCTTAAGATGAGGTGCAGGAAAGCACCTCAATACCTGCAATGGATAAAAGTAAATGAAACGAACAAAAGTGGATCATTGGTGGAGTGCAGACAGTAGTGACGAATATACATGTTCCCTCAAGAACCACCTTTTCCCATGTAATTGATCTATGATGTTGTGGAGGTCGTCTTTTCGACCGCACAGAAGCCTTCAATGCATCTGCGCTTCCTTGTGCAATCAGTCATTGGAATGACCTGCCTAATAGCACTGCTGATATTCACGATTCCAAAGCCTTTAGAAACGCAATCTATGAAACCATCTATGACTGTCTAGTGATTGCCAATTTAATATTGCTTGTAATCATTTATCTATTATGTATTGAATTATTTCTGCACAAAACAAAACTGTACACTATGTTGTTAATTATTGCTTTAACTGTTCTTACATTATTTTTACTACATTTAGCCCTTGTATAATGTGTTGTTCTTGTTCCTTTTGATATGTTCTGTTTCTTTTTTTCTTTAATTATTATGTAATGCCCCCGCCCCCTCACACCACCCTCACATAATACTCCTATTTAGAGCCTGTAAGGAACTTGTAAATAAATAAAAATAAACGTGCTCTGCACCTACATAACAACCAACCCCCCATTGCTTGTTCCACATTTTCAACTCTTAAGTCTTTTCAGTATCTTGCTCACCCACCTATTTCACTGGACCTCTTGCATGATGATTTGTACATTTTTGAACCACTTGGAGAGGACAGAGCATGGTGCAGGAGATGGTGGAAGCATGACTGCCACCCAAGGACAAAATATTTTTCTACTGCTATACATGCGCAGCCAAAGTTGTGACAACCTAAGTGCCCATAGGGTTCTAAAGGGATTTTGCATGGTGTGGGCTCCTTTCCTAGGACTGTTCACCCATCAATAAAGCCAGGGATGCGTGTGCACATTTTTAACCGGTGAGTAACCGTTGGCCTCCTGCAGCCGAGGTGGACACTCAACCACAAGGCCATGGCTCTATAAGCATGCTCTGTAAGCAAGCACATCGGTAATCATCGGGCATCGTGATCAGCACACATGTGAAATAGCTGAAGCATTTTACTAGGGGTGTGCAAATATTCGAAACTTTCGAATAATGAATCGAATAGTGGCCCGAATCGAATAGTCACTATTCGTAAATTTGAATATTTTTCAAATGCTTTTACAATATTTCAAAACATCAACTGCACCCAATTAAACATAATATTGGAGCAAAAGTATGTTAAATTTTCACCCCCGCAGGGCGTAGTATAAACATAAAACATGAGAACTTGCGTAATGGAGCAGGCTAGGTCACTTATGTAGGTGAACTTTATAGTCTATACAGCGATCATTCACGCTCTCTGAAGAGTCCTGTGCATACGAAGGAACTACTTGTTTGCTCCTAAGGCTTCGTTCGTGCTTTCAATAAACGCTTCTTAATGTGCTATGTAATGACAGAAACGTGCTAACTTTAAGAATGCTAGGATGTGAACATTGTTTTATATTAATTGTGACAACAGCTGTTGATTATTCAAAAGCTATTAGAAAACTATTCGATATTTGATTCAATTCGCTTGTGGCACTCTATTCAATTCGTATTCGATTCGGTCTCAAAATCACTATTCGCACACCCTTACATTTTACATTGTAAAACATGAAGGCATGTGCGTGAGCAAGGCTTTGATTATGCTGTAAAAAAAATTGATTTACTTGGTGGCTCACGATCTTTTTGATCACATGACCTTATGGGGATTTTTGTTTTTTCCAAGGATGCTGATTTATGTTCGTACGTTTTTTCAATAAACTTTCAGCCGACAGACAGCGTTCATCCTGTGTTCTCCCTAAGTCGTCTTCGTCAATTTTTGCACTGCTTACAATGAATAACTTCCAATTTCACCATCCTTCTATAGTAAACAAAATTGGTCTTGAAGGAGCACACAGTGTACTTATTTCGCACCTTTTGCGTCCTTTTCTTACAGTTATTTGTTCTTTTTGTACCTCCAAATGCTACTCCTGCTTTGGGTCCCTAAAAAGGATTGAGCACTATTCTTGAACTCCCTTTTCACGAAAATGTCCGAAAAATTGGGCAGTCTGAAAAAATTAATGCATGCCTTTTACTGCCCCCAAAGGCTAAAATCACCACAGGTATGTCCGAAATAGCTCTGAAGGGCTGCCAGTACACTAATAGGGGTGTCAGCGCTCGTACTGTGACGAGAGAAAGAGGGTGCATGCGTGTATAATTAAGCAATATGTACTGAGTGACAGAACAGTGGCTCCTTTCCTTGAACTTAAATAAAAAAAAAAAACTTAGTTATTGATGCGAAAGCATCAAATGGCCCATTGAGTGAAAAAGCCGGCGTCTGTAGCAGCGAAATGGCACCTAAATTTCCATTGGCTACGAAGCCATGTCACGAAAGTGCCTAAACGGAGCAGAGCGGGTGAATCGGAACACCTGCTGCCGCGCTAGCGCATTAGGTGTTGTGTGAGGGGAGAGGACATTGCCATGACACCACGTCACCAGCGCGACTCGACGGAGCAGATACGGCGACGCAACGCCGCGGGGCGAGACGGGTTGTCGTCAGCGAGGCAGTCGCAGGGTCCTTATCTCTCTCTCTCACCCACACTGGGCTTAGCTGCTACGCGCGCCTGCTGGCCTTGGTCAAGGCTGCTGCTGCTTCTTTGGTCTCTCGTCGAGCAGGAATTCAGGGGCATGCGGCGTCCTTGATTTCGCAGCAATATCGTCCAAATGATTCCGGTCTACAGCTAACATAGAAACTGTACAAAAACAATAACCCGCACCAATTTACACGCAAAACTTGATAACATACCCCGCAGCAAAACTCGAAAACATTACTTGCAGCACAAGACACGAAGTATTGCTCAGCGGCGTTCAACTGGACATTAATGCTTTCGCGTTCACAACTCATAAGAAGTGCTTAGGTGTCCCCGGATATTTATTAGTATTATAAAAATTTAGCTTTTCCGACGATGTGACTATATAGTTCATGTGAACCGGACGTTCTACGCAGCACGAAAAGACACAAGCTAACGAGTTCGCACCAATGCCCTACGACGTCATAAGGCTGTCGAAATGCTACCGCAGTTGATTATTTGTAGACTCGTTAGGCAACTGTGTCTGGTTTTCGAGTGCCAGCAGAAAATGAACAGTGCATTAATTTGAGAAACGGACGATTGTATTAACGTGCAAGCTTTATGTGACATTATGCAAGTCCGCGGGAGTGTGTTTAAGTACTTTTCCGGTCTTACATTTTAAAAAGCGCAGTAGTTTTATGACGGGTTCTCAATGTTTTAAATTGTGCTTGAAGAACTATGCATACCACTCTTTGTTTGAACAAAAGAAACAATCAAATTTTTTCGATCCTGGCTGCGGTGGCTAAATTTCAATGGGGGTGAAATGCAAAAACCCCTGTGTACCATGCAACAAGCATGCACGCCCTGCTGGATATGCACGATAGTCATCTATATTTACGCGGGGCATGAATTAGTATATTCAAGACTGTCGTTTATGTATTTAAGGGGCGCAAGGCGTCGCAAAGTGTGCGAACAGGACGACTGTAAAATACAACAAAAAGCTCGGCCATATTGATACGACTGCCTTTGTCAAAAGTAAACTCAAATTCATACGAGTCTTCCTTGAACGTGCGACAACTAGGTATATAAACAGTCTTTGAATATAGTAAAACTTGAACGCTACATGCCTTGACAGACGCTGTAAAAAATTAGATAGGGCAAATCAGTTATGCAGAATTCTGCAAGGTGGTGGAAGGTTCATGAAAGGAAAATTGGCATCCACCCGTATGTAGCACGAAGCTACAAAGGAAACCCACCCAGGTTTCTCAGAAACAAAGCTTCGTAGTCGAGGATAAATTCGAACCAGCATGAATTTTTCTTCAACTACGGAGCTTTGTTTCTGTAAAACCTGTGTGTGTTTCCTTTGTAGCTTCGTGCTACATACGGGTGGATGCCAATTTTTCCTTTCATGAACAAATTAGATAGCCGGCATTCAGAACTTCCTTGCCTTGTATTATACATGGGATCCTTTTTTTTTGCAGGTTTGGAGGTGATCCATCATGTCTGCTAAAGACAGCTGCTTCGTAAAAGATTGCGCCATCGCTGCCTTTTTCCGCAGCCGACGAAAATAAGCTCGGCATGCTACAACACAGATGCACAGTCAGCGATCCTGATAATCTCTGTGCCGGTCATCATGGATCACCTCGCATGCCACCTATAGTCCGTGTGTATTGCAAATACATGACTCTATGGGGTACCTAGCAGTGCTGCGAAGGCCTCCAAATTATCGGGCATGTCCAAAAATTGGTTGTTGACTGTATACAGCCTTGTACAAATGCTGCTCAAATTTTATTTTATAATATTATGTAATGTACAGTCGACCACCGCGCGAGTGTACTACTATGTAATGCCCTAATAGGGCCTTTAAGTGTAAATAAATGATAATATAAATATGTATATGTGATACATACACACTACCTGCCATAGTGTCTCAGTGGCTATGGTGTTCTGCTGCTGATCAGGAGGGTGTGAGTCCGATTCCCAGCTGCAGTGGCTGCATTTCGATGGGGGCGATATACAAAAACACTTATATACTTATATTTAGGGGCACAATAAAAAACCTCAGGTGATCAAAATGAATCCGGCGTTCTTCACTACAGCGTTTCTCATTATCTTTTGTGCAGTTTTTGGACGTTAAACCCCACAATTTTACAGTGAAGCTGTCAAGGGGAGTTCCGCAACGGTTTACGTGTGGCAGTGAAGGCCGGCGTGTGATGACGCCCTGAATTTGCTTTGAAACATATTAATAAATGATTGTAATATAATAGTTACCTTGCGTATATCTCATTTGAATATGCAAGTTTTTTTTCAAAGCAGTAATTCATTAATTTTTTTTTTATCAAGTCGTCTTAAACCGACTTGACATTGGAGGTCGGCTAGGAGTTTGTATGGCTGCAGCGCTGAATGCTGACACGGTCATGCTGCAATGCAGCCTGCATGGAAGCCATCACTACGAATCTGCTGTAAAATGTAATTATTAATGATTATAAAATAAACGTTGCCTTGCATATACTTCACTGGAGTATACTTTGGCTAAGCCATGCTTCCATACCAACTCGCCCATTTTTCCCTTTTGGAATATACTTTATTGCAGGAGTTGCTTTTCTTTTTTTTTTTCCTCCAGCAATCTGTAATTGTTGCTTCTCGCATCGCATTTTATTATCTCCATGTTGAAGGCCAGCTAGGAGTTTGTATGGCTGTGACGGTGAAAGCTGATTGAGTTGTCCAGCAACGCCGCCTGCATGGGTGCCCTGTAGTGGCCGCAAGACCAAAGCATCGGTTAGAATCATCACAAGAACTGCCAACAAACAGACGCTCAGTACTTCTTTAAGAGTGTGAGAAGTCGCTTATACACTTCGCTATCTTTGCAGTTCCTCAGATTGGCATACATCTGCGAAGGATTTTTATTGCAATATATATGCACTGCAGTATTTAACCCAGATTTTCCTGGGCCAGAAATGAGCACTGTGGGATGAAGAGGTCATCTGTATACTTATTTATTCAGCCACAAAGTCGGAGACAAAATAGGAACACTTCCAAGTCAAAATTGAGCAGGGTGAGCTCCAGAGGTAGCTCAAAGTATGAGAGGAAGTTTTACTTGACAGCAGAAGTTCAGGCATATGTTAATTGAGAAGTATAAAGAAATACACTGACTTTTTGCAAATGTACACAGTCATGCAGAGAGATTATGATGACAAATTACAAAAAGTCCTCCCATTCCTTGCACAGCCTATGCAATGCGGTCATACAAGCAGTTTTGTGGAAGCACCAGCATAGGATTCATGTGTACCTAGTAAATGTTCGACGTGTTGCAGTATTGCTCCTTCATATCAGTGTAAAAGTAATCACTATCCCTAACACCAAATATCAAGTGTATAGCATGCTACCACTGACAAAAGAACAATGGTTTTAAAGGAGCCCAGCAACATTTTCAGAATACAGTAAGTAAATCCATCTAATCACTAGGCATGTTTTCACAAACAGCTGAGCCAAATATTCCTGTGCATGGGCAGGGAGGCTACAATATCTCTTGAATGACTGCTTGCTGTTTACCTCAACTTCTTGAATTTGCGACATTTTGTGCTTACGGTCATGCACCTACTGTTGTGCAACATGAGAGCTATTGGCGAGATTTCTTTACCTGTTGGGCAGGACCGAAAATGGAGAAATCTCATGACAAATTAGGCAGTGGCATCATCTGGTGGTAGGGAAGAGAAAATACCAGTGTGCCAATACTGTGGCCTTCGTTATAGGGGAGTGTAACAAGCTGGTCTTGGTGGCTATGCCGATATCAAAGCTCAGTGCAATGATAGACAAAGGAACGTTGGATCGCTCCACTTCGGTACAGCTTCAAGTGCAGTAGGAATTTAAAGATACTGAAGGAATCGCAAAGGCAACGTTTGGTTGCCAATAACTACGTTCTTAAAAAATGCATTCAAAAACTTTTTTTTTTTGTTATAAAGATTCTTAAATATCTTATGCATTCCACATTTTTTGGAGTGTGCTGCAGGGCCCCTTTAAGGACATTGCAGGCAATCAGTTGTGTATTCCAAATGGTGTAAAGATGACAGTAGTGCTGCCAAAAATGTGGTTGGAACTGCATTTTTAATTTACTGCATGCTATTTCACGCCCAGGTGAATGTTGCAAACAGGTCATGCTGCAGTACTACTTGAATGTCTTCATTTTGACTGTCACTATGAAGCATGACAGTCAATGTAGCAAATCAGTTTGGCATCATGTTACTTCTGTGAGAAGTTTGTACAATACACAGAATGACTCCAGCTCATCATTAAAGTAAAAATCGGTAAAACGGAAGCATGATCTTGCTCCCCTTGTCAATGCAACAAAGAATGGTGTTTTCAAAGTGACCTTACTTATTCAGTTGACTCACGGCCACTGGATAAAAAAAGCAAAGTGCGGCCGGCCGCGTCATGCGGGCTGCAATGGGAGCGAGTGTCCCAGCCGTAGTTGCATTCGCGGCCGCTTGGCTGACCCGAACGGAGCTATTTGCGGGGCATGAGACGCGTCAGCTTCCACGGGCGACGGCGTTCCTCACACTTTTTCTAAGCCGTTCCCAGACAACAGTCCTTGACTGGTGGCGTCGTGGCGGATCACGCCGTTTCGATGCACGCAGCAGATTGCATTTTTTTTTCCCAGTGACCGTGACTCACTTTACAGGTATCTGCTACCTCTTCCATAGAAAGTGCCACTAACCAAACCACAAACACAGGTCTAGCATACTTTCTCATTAAGCGAGAACCAAGGGAGAAAAAAATGGGGGGGGGGGGGGGGGGGTGACCTCTATAAATCAAGAGTCACGTTGGATGCCACCTTTCCTGTCATAAGAGCAATTTACTTGACAGTACCTGCAGCTTGAAATGCACAACTTTGCTGCAAACAAGTATATATTCCAACAGCATGCTTACATGTGTTTCTTTCCCTGGAGCAGGCACTAAACACACCGTACTCAACATTCAAATGCATGGTTTCTGCACACTGTTGGTACCCACAGCTTAATGTCGTATATTAATGGGTCAGAGGTTATTTGAGGTTTGTTTGCCCACCCCTGATGGGCACACATATGCACACCCCTTGAGCAGTAGAAGCAGACGGGGTGTAGCCAACTTGTGGCTATGCTATCGCAGTAAATGTCTTATGTGAAAAATTTCACAAAACATGGTGTACTGACAACATCATTTACTTGAAACTTTAATGAGAGTGAAAGCTGGCGTCCACGACAAGATGGATGAGGCCAACTTTCATTTCCATGAAACTTCCCCCACATTACCGATTTCCCCAAAACTTGCTTGACTACTTGCAACTTTGAAAGACATTCTAGAGGCACTTTTTAATTTCTTTGTACATCTATAACCATAAAAAGGGAATAGTGAACAAACATGGCATTATTCTCACACAATGCTAGAGCACAAAGGGTATGATTGCCTTTCTGTGCTTTGGGTAACTGGGGAAGTTTTGCCGATACCAGTTGTGGCTGAAGAAAGAGATGGCCACTTGGTTGGACCAGTTCCAGGCCATCATGAGCCACCAGGTGGTGTTGGGCTGGCCTAAGACCAGGCTGAGTGCACAGTAGATTGCAAGCTCAGCCATGTAGTGAGGGCAGGAGACATATGCAAACATGCCCCCTTGGGGAATCTTGTGAGTCAGTGTGACCACGTTGCCTGCAAGTAGATAATGCAGAATGAAGAAAGCTGCTGCGCAAGTTTGAAGATAATACAACATGCCCGCCAGCTGCTGATAACCTTTTTAATTGCCTCTGGAAAATCACCACCACATGATAACACCTAATGTTGGTGTCACTAGTGTTGCTATGACTATAATGGATAAAAAGTCCACTTGACATGATCATTAACAATTCTATGTTGGGCTTCAACCAGACAAAAGCCGGTGTCAAGTGGACTTGCCAAGACACAAGCAGTAGATCCTACCCAATTAATGTGGCCTGTGGCTGCATCACTTTGATGACTAGCATTATGACTTCTGAACAGTCTTCCTTTGTAATGAATGCATGTGACGCATGTTCCATTATGATGAACATACATTTAAAGATTGAGTGACATTCATGCATTTATTGACACTGCTCGTCAGATTAGAGCTTGCAAAACAGTGATTAGAAATGCAACTCAAACAAGACAAAGGTTCACAGGAAGACGAAGTGATCAACAGTGGGCAAACAAGGGATGCCTCACACTGGTGCCAACATTCTGACACCCTTGTTAATGTTTGCTTCAGCCCGAGGCTTCCCTCATCTGCCAACTGTTAACCGCGACTGTCATAAATAGTGACATCAAAAGGTATCTACTAGCTTCAGCCTGTGTTTGGTGTATAGGCAGCAAAAATGAATATAATAGCTTTCTGTTTCCATGGCAAATGCAAGGTTATAAAAAGGCCTGCAATTCACTCACAATCCATCACCACTTTCACATTTCTTGTGACATGGTAAGAAAGTAAACTGAAAGGTGACCTATTGTGTTTGAATGAGTAAATGAATATAGTGTATGTGCTTATAATCTTGCTATTCCATTCACTTGCATAAGCGCAAAGCCAAGGCCTGCTGAACACCAGAAGAAATAAATTCGGAGGGCTTCTTGAGCACAGCCTACAATGTTTGAAATGCAGCAATGTCGGCAGCTTAAGAATGTTTGCAGCTTGAGCAGTACATTTATGCCTCAGTATCTTTGCTGTGACCAGCTTAATTGATTAGCCTTTCTTACACATTTCTTAACAAGTAACCTCATGTAATCAATGTGCTGATTAAATGCAATGTGCATGCCGCTATGATTCAAGATGTTAACAATATTGGAATGTCTTCAAGTAATCAATGTACTGATTAAATGCAATGTGCATGCCGCTATGATTCAAGATGTCAACATATTGGAATGTCTTCAAGATGTCATCCTAGAATACCTAACGGAAACTTGAGCAAGTTGATGGTGATTCATGATTAAGGGCAGCTCGAAGAACAAGGACAGAGAAGGAATTGCACAGGGTGAGTGCTGCTGTCTTTAAACCGTATAAGTATTTAACTGGGTCGTGCAGGACCACCAACAACAAACTATTTAATATTATTACAGCACACAGGGCAGGCCACAGAGCTTGCTGCCTCACACTAAAATGTCCATGACCTGCAAACATTTCTACTGAGGCAGCTAAAAAATTTGGCGAAAAAAAAAGAAGAAAACAGACAGTGCACCCCCCCCCCCCCAACTGAACTTTATTTAGGAAAACCAGCCTTATAAATCTTTTTCGCACTCACAAAAAAAAAGAAGGTGAGTATGCATGCAATTCAAAACTCAATTGTGATTATTCAAGAATTATTCATTTTACCAGCAGGGCGAGAGCGATGGTGCACTAATATACACCTGTCACCAGCTTCCCAGATTTCATGTTCCTGCTTGGTGTTTGTTCCTGTCTGTTCCTGCTTGGTGTTTGCTCTAAGGACTTGGTCATGTGTGCACTCTTCAGAGTGCACACATGACCAAGTTGCCAAATGGCTGCTGTACCCATTTTCTACTTTGTTTTTGTGCTGCCTGGCTCTGTCACTGAACATTGTCCTGTCTGTCCTATGTAAACATTACTACAGCTTAGCAGAATATGGTATCCTACTTCTGATGTACCGTTTGTGAATCTTTTGCAAATGAACTTGCAGCATTAACTCCAGTATCATCTTCACAGTGTTAATGTCATTAAAAATGCATGTGTAGCACCAACTTCAGATATAGTAGAATTAGGAAAGTTTAAGAAGTACTGAGAGTAGATTTGTCCTGATTTTTATATCTTTACTGGGTAGTTGTTAACCCAGTAATTGTGCTATGGAGCCTCAATTCCCCAAGAGCACCACAAATAATTAATTACATTACCTTTTAACATGACCAGCTCAAAATGTGCACCAAGTGCAGCGTGGCGTCAGGTGTGAAAAAAAGGAGACTATCCCCTTTAGTCACGAATTATGATCGACTGTCGATAAATAATGAAATTTACATACTTTAATACAAGGTGCTGCAGACTCCATTAAGAGCAAGTCAAGGTGGTAGAATGACTCTCTGCATTTTATGATGAGTCACCATAATTACAGTGATTAAGTATCTAATTATTGTGCACTCGTAATGATATGTTTCTTCATAGAAATAAATTGTATCACTAGTGCGAATTAGTTGCACAAGTTAATTATTGGTTGCAAGCATTACTAGAAAGGCAAACAAATTCTTTCGCAATTGTTACAGAAACGTCCCACGTCAGACTTCCCGTCAAACGCTGTAGTGCCTTCTCCAAAGCGATCTTAGGTAGCGATAGATTTTCCTCAGAAGTAAAATGAAGGTACTTGAGGTAAGCAGAACGTTCAATTTACCCTAAGCTTAATTTTTATCTATTCTTTGCCACAACTGCAAAAATAAGTCGCGTCCACAAATGTGTACACCATGACTGAAGGGGATATTTTTGTCACCGAACCTGATGAAGCAGTTTTGTGGTACCTGACACCACTGACGCATACACAAACACTATGACCATGCTGCTGAAAGCCGAGTCCATTCAGCACTCAATGGGATAAGTGGAGGAGAGTGGATTTCCCTGCATTTACAAGAGAAGCACACAATAGGAAGGGCCAATTTTGCAGCTTTCCATGACGCAGTGAATGTGTCGCCTTAAACCATGGCGCAGTGCTGACTTGTGCGCTTTTGAGTTGGTTGTGGTACCAGATGACCAACACCTCTGCTTTCGATGATGCCAATAGTCTGCTTCATGTCCAAAGCCGTGCTACACTTGGTGCACATTTTGAACGGGTTGTATAAGAAGTGCTGCAATTAATAATCTGTGGCGTCCTTGAGAAAATGAGGTTCCGTACTGTAATTATGGAGCCAATAGCTACCTAAAGAAGCAAAAATGCAGCGGAATGCAAAATGTTAAGCACTCCTTAACCCCTTAAGTGTTTCTGACGAGCAGAACTTGTCCTAGCCAAAGCGTCCCCAAACTGCTCTGCTCGTCCTACCAGAATAGGTGCTCCTCTTGAGTGTTCAGGATGAGGAGCGCTCGTATACAGCTTAGATCGCATGTTGGAACACCAGATGGAAGCAGTTACTTGATGATTTCGGTTTTGCGACACATGCTTGCTTGCTTGCATGTTTCTCACTTGTATAGCTGGTATGTCAACCTGAAAAAGAAGCTTTTCATCTTCATCATCTTCTCCCAATGAAGATGATTTGAATACCGATGTTTATCTTGTGTCCGGAAGTGAAGAAGACAGCCATGATGCTGAATTGAGCAGTAGTTCTGGCGATGATTAGAACATCTCTGAAGCGAACATTGCAAGTGCTCGTCAGTGGGTACAACTTGATGTCGACAATCCTGGCGTGAAGCCACCTTGGTTTCCATTTTTGACTGTTCCAGGCAAGACTTTCAATTTGATATTACCAGATGACTGTCTGGAGTACATACACCAGTTTCTCGACGCTGAACTGATTACATTAGTGGTCGATGAAACCAATCGCAAAACGGTTGAAAAAATAAAATGCTCTCGTCCCAGTGAACACTCCCACCTCGAAAAATGGGTACCAAGCTTCCTGAGTGAAATAGCCAAAGGTTGATTAGCCTAGACAAGTGAAGAATGATGAGGCATTTGTGACTGTTTTCTTCATGTGGTTTGTATAGTTTATTAGCAGCAGGCAGCTAGTTTCTTATGTAATGTTCAGAAATAAACTGTAATGTGTTGATTTGACTTAGTATGTGGTGAAAATATTTTTTCAACATTGAGTAGTTGCATTTAGTACCATATGATTCGAAATCAGCAATAAAAGAAATAGGCACTTTTGGTTCGGAAATTTTCAAAAAAATAAAACACTTAAGGGGTTAAAGGTTATAGCGTAATATGTGGTAAACACATCAAAGTGAATTGGCAAAAAGTAAAACAAGTATATATATATATATATATATATATATATATATATATATCTGTGCTTTGTAATTCAGTTACCATCCAAATGGCTGCTAGTAATTGTTATATCTGGATGGCCATGGATTATAAAAAGGCTGGATGAGAGACGACGAACGCCATGACGAGCGGTTTTTCGTGCACTGGCCTGCTCCGTGTTGGGAGAGGCGTTTATTAAATAAGTAGCGAAGAGATACGTAGGGGGTGCTAGCAATTACACCGCAGCCGTGGCCTAGTGGTTAGAGCGCCCGCCTCGGCTGCGGGAGGCTATGGGTTCGATTCCCACCACCCGCCCAACTCACCAACACGGAGCAGGCCAGTGCACGAAAAACCGCTCGTCATGGCGTTCGCCGTCTCATCATTCGCCGTTAATAACAATTCACATCCGACCTCGTGTCCAATTTAAAGTTCACGTCACGTCCATTCACTTGGACGCTTTCAAGCCAGTCCGATGATGCACTTTCTAAAATGTCCACTGTAAGGCTTCCCAAGAAGAATTCGTGGTCGGAGTCATCACCTTGGTCAGCACCCAGCTAGCTGCTCAGGGAGAAAGTTCACATCGGACCCTGTGTCCAATTTAAAGTTCATGTCACGTCCATTCACTTGGACGCTTTTGAGCCAGTCTGATGATGCACTTTCTACAATGTCCACTGTGAGGCTTCCCAAGGAGAATTCCTGGTCGGAGTCATGACCTTGGTCGGCACCCAGCATCCGAACTTTCCTCTGCATTGTTCATTGCTTCTGACAGCAAACACTCGCAAGGTGGCCGAACTTCCCACACGCATAGCATGTAGAGCTGTAGGCAGGACACTGTCGGGGCTGGTGTATGGTTCCACACCTGCCACACTACATTGAGGCACTGTTTCTTTGGGCTGACTGTTCTTTCGTTGAAACGATGGTTGTCCTCTTGGCCGTTGCTTGTCAGCTTGCTGTTGTCGAACTTGCTTGCCTTTTCTGTTCCAAGTTGGCCACAATCACTTCTTGTCCATCCGCAGTAGTTGCTAGTGAAGACACATGCTGCTTGGAAATTTCTGCCGCTCTACACGTTGCAATGATTTTCTGCAGTGTCAAGTCTCTCTCGCGTAACAGCCTTTCTCGTAGCACTGCGTCACGAATGCCGACGATCATCCTGTCGCCTAGGAGGCGATCATGCTTGTCACCGAAGTCCACACCTTGCTGCTTGATGCTGAAGTTCAGCAATTAACTCTTTAATCGGCTGGTTTTCTGTCTGACACATGCTGTTGAAGACGGCTGTCGCTTGCGTCGCGTTCTTGCACGGAAGGTATCTCTCGTCGAATACGCAAAAATTGCTGCTACCGTGTCGGTTGTCTGCTCACCTTCGTCTGGCGAAGGAAAACGGCATGTCTCACGACTTTCCACGCTGTTGGGCCCATGACGTGAAGTAGCAGTGCTAGCCTTGTTGCTTCTGGCTTAGTGCTGTATTCGCACGCTGCTTCGTAAAGCTGATAGGCCGCTTTCCAGTCTGACCACGCTTCTGCGGGATTGCTGCCTGGCTCTAAATGCTTAGGTGGTTGAATGAGTGGTAGTGCCATGCTTAATACTGTGGTGCCGCATCACTGGGGCGCCGAAGAGCTGCCAAGCTAGTTACTTTACTTCTGACACCATGTTATATCTGGATGGCCATGGATTATAAGAAGGCTGGACAAGAGAGAGTGAACGCCATGACGAGCGGTTTTCCTTGAACTGGCCTGCTCCGTGTTGGAAGAGGCGTTATTAAGTAAGTAGCGAAGAGATACGTAGGGGGCGCTAGCAATTACATAATGTTACATAACAGTAATAAAGTGCCAAATACCTTTATGATCTTTCCGTAAGGAAGCCATGCGAAGGTGAGAGTCGAACTGCACACAGAAAGCCCAAAGGAAGATGACTGTGCCAATGATGTGATGTGCCGAGATATCTGATACAGAAAACCTTGGCATAGCAGAATCTGCAAGAAACAAACTGCAGTTACTACTGCACACTGAGTTCGCATACACAATGGCACAATACAAACAGTTGGTACAATGAAGAAATTTTAGTGCACGATTATGCTCAGCTACAGTAGCTAACTGATAGTTTGGACAGCCATCCCTTGCCATGAGCACCAAAAATTTCAGATTTTCTGTGGTGCTTTTGATTTTTTTTTATTACTCTCCACCCACAGCACTAAAACTGTGATTGCAGTAACATATGTCAATAGATAGTTGTGGACTTACACTTTTGTACTGGAAGTAGTGGCATATTATAAGAATCAACATGCTTATCTGCAGGTAATGCACTAGCAGCAGACCAGTTTCCAATCAGCTTGAACACACAACGTTAAGCTATACAACCTGTAACTACTGCTAGGTTATTCTGATAGTGCAGAGCAGTTTGTACTGCATCCACAAATCTTCTGGCTCACCTTACGCAATTTCGTTGTTCCTACAAATGATGGCTGGTGCAGTTTAATTAACGTCTCAAAGCAACAGAGGAACTATGAGTAAGTATGTTAGTGGAGCGCTATGGATCTGTTTTGACAACCTGGGATTCCTTAACATGTGGCCAAAGCATGGTACATGACCGTTTTTGGATTCTGTCTCCATCTGAATGTAGTCACTATGGCTGGGAATCACAGCTACAAATGTTGTGCTGTGACATTGAGGCTTATGATTGCAAAGCATGCTAGTACTATTTTCTATCACATATATCACAGCAAGGAAAGTAAAACCATGTAGAATTGCAATAATGAGCTCTCCTGGCTACTCGTCAAGTAGACGGCATTAATATGACATGCCATCAATAATTATTAAGGGTGAGAGGTACATAAAGAAAGCAAATTCTCAGTTAAAACTTTCTGCCGGTATGCTCATTTACACATCCTCTTATTCTGTAACTTGTATGCCTTGTAATCAGCTATTTGTCACAACAAGCTGTAAAACAATGAGCCTGTGATATGTCAGGATTATCCTACAAGGTCTCTGTAATGTCAGATGGTTTGAAGGTGCATGCACACACAACTGTCTGGCACGAACGAAAGTAACAATATGGTACAGATTACTGTAGGACTGACATTGCTAGAGTGAAGGTTGTGGTAACCTTGCCAGCAACAAGTCTAGCACCCTGATCAACCTTTCATGAAGATATCATGCACAGGGTTTTTGAAAGCGAGGTAACCAAGGCTGAACACCGTTTAGAAAAGTATGCATGATGCCACAGCAGCTGCCACTTTGGTGCTGCTACGTACTAGTAGTACGATGAAACAAGCTGTGCTGATTCGGCCTGCCTATTCACAGCTTATTTTCTGTAGCACAGTAAAATATATATGTGAAAAGGACTACACTATGGAGTACATGTTGGTGCTTGCTTAAGGACATAATTCAGTGCAAACAACCAAAAGGAAAAAAAAAAAAAAAATCTGAGCCCTTCCACTACTGTGAAGATGGAAACCAGAAAAGCTGTGACTATGGTGGGTCTGCTGTAGTGGATATTGCCCCCACGATGAGAATGGGCATATTGTCATTGGGCATCACCCAATCGAACATGTCTCTCATGAACGTTCCGGTTCAGAAAATTGTGTTGAAACCTGGCTGTCGCACCGGGGAACTTGATGCTAGCGTTGCCGAGGCGTGCACCAGCGCTGTCGGGTCCCTGGAGGGCAAGACGACGCTGATGTTTGGCCTCAACATCGCTCTCCCCGCAACTCGGGTCGGCGGCTCTTTAGTGACGTTTGGCCTCAACATTGCGCTCCCTCAACTCAGCGTCCGTGGCTCTTTGCTGACGTTTCGCCTAGGCTTTAGAAGCCCTCATGCTAGAATCGGCAAGGTCGACGACGAACGCTTTTCCCAAGCGCATTTGCGGCGGCGTTGCTCAAATGCGTTAGAACACGTTGTCAGTTGCTCATGAATGGCTCGTACCCCTTTAAACGCGGCCTCCCCATTACGACGACAGAAGAGAAGTGAAATTCTATGCTGGAATGATTAGCGGCAACACAGCCAGCTGTGGAAGCAGACGACGACGAACGTAGGAGCAGTGGCTTGAAAGCTACCTTGAAAAGCCTCAGTCCTTGCTCAAGGTAATTTTTAAGTATAGTCTGCATATCTATTAACCAATTTGGAAAATCTCATTTTTGATGATATTGTTGTGAATCACTTTAACATTACCTCATATTCTTTAAGCATGCGCTCGTGCTCGGCACGGCATCCAATGGCACGAGCAGAAACCAAGGGGCGCCACGAGCCAGCTGCGGAAGAAGAGGACGACGCTCGAACTAATGCTGATGATGATAGCTATTTTTTTACACACGGACACGATCCTGGGGGAACTAGCCCTTAACAGCTTCGCTGTAAAAAAATGTGGCAAACCCATCACACAATGACTGTCTCATTAATGTGATTAGCATTGAAGCAATGTAGTGAAACACCACACTGCCAACGGCGAAATTTATGAGGTGTGTATGCAGCTGGGCTTCTCTCTTGCGCTTCAAGGATGATGTTTATGGCATGTCAATCAAATCACACATGCCCTCAAGGCATGTCATTCTTGTGATGTCATGCATGCATGTCATTCATGTCATGTGTCATGTCACACCATGTCATTTATGTCACGCATATCCCAATATATATCCTGTTAAAGAAACGACCATGACGGTGTAAATGATATATATCGTTCATGTCATGCATATCCTGATATATATCCAGTTAAAGAAACAATCGTTGTTATAGCATTTATGTCATTTCAAGACTTACATATCATGCATGACATGTAATTTATGCCACTCATTCCATGCATATCCTGATATATATCCAGTTAAAGAAACGACCATGACAGCATCACAACGGCATAAGAGGCTAGATAGATACTCAAAAGTGCCCAAAATAGACAAAAAATGCTAGCTAGTCACATAAAACAAGCACAAAAGTGCCTATGACATGCTTTTGTCTTTTTCTTCATGATTGTGAGTTCACGATGCATTAAATATGTCCTTAAACACTGTCGAGTTGTGACATCCCATGAAATCTTCCTATAGCTGAGCTACTGGCATGAAGGAAAGGGCTGGCTGCATTTGAATGTGATTCCTGCATGCAACTCAGTCACACACTCCAGGGGCATGGCAGGAGTCACCTAGCAACACTGCAGAAACTGCCGATGTTACCACTAGGCAGCCCTGACAAGGTGGGACTTAGCATTTTTCAGTATGTATTTTGCCAGTAATTTCCTAAATATACTTTCTGCCCTTTCATGCTTGAACATACTTTTATCAGAAAGACTGAATGAACTACAGAAAGCCCATGAGCATGGGCAACAAAAAACTATTTCAGAGTAGGAAGACAGGCTTTAGATACCAGAGGTGAGTCTTAGTTTTCTTCATTTAGCTGCACTACGCATTTAAAATTAGGACAACATAAATCAAAATAAATTATGCTATTCGAGTGTGCAGACTGGAAGCACTTCAGATATGCAATTTTCACAATTAAGTACGTATGAAATTTTTTTTGTTGATCTTAGTCGGCCAAAGCATTCAAGCAGTTGGAAGCCTGTCCTCTGCATTTTACAGATGCATAATGAAATTTTGAATGAGAAGATTCCCGTGAGAGCTATGCAAGCAATCATTCCATCTTCCCAGGCTTGCTGAAGTAAAAAAATGTGTGAAAAAAAGCACCTACGACATTGATCTCAAACCGAGAGCATGTCAGAAGCTTCCTTTATAAAGTTCATTGTTGACAGGATGACCCATTCAAGGCAGCAGAATTCTAAAGCATTGTTTGAACTTCTAAGAGCAGCTGAAGCACATCAAGATATTGATTTGGACATTAAAATGTTTTCTTTGCACAACTCTAATGGTTGACAACTATGTTTCTAAAAGCCATTTGAGACAAGTTGACTTTAACCAACACGCAGAGTAGTAAAAGGTACATTTACCCGCTGTGTTTGCTCAGTGGCTATGGTGTTGGGCCGCTAAGCACGAGGTTGCGGGATCAAATCCCGGCCACGCCGCATATCGATGGGGGCAAAATGCGAAAACACCCGTGTACTTAGATTTAGGTGCATGTTAAAGAACCCCAGGTGGTACAAATTATTTTGGAGCCCTCCACAACGGTGTGCCTTATAATCAGATCGTGGTTTTGGCACGTAAAACCCCATAACTTTTTTAAGGTACATTTCACTAAATGCCACATCACGAATACAGACAGCTAATAACAACCTGCAAAAGTTTTCTAGCAATAACTAAAGAATTAAAACTCTAAACAAAGCACATAAAATTAAATTGTCATTCTTTCTTGAAAATGTCACAGCAAAACCACTATTTTCAGGTATGCACGTCTCAAAAAGGCAAAAAAATTTATTTGAAAACTTGTCCAGCGTACCAGGCTTACATTCAGTACTCATTTTTTATTTTATGGCTTGTTATGGTCATATGTTTTAGCGCAAGAAGTAAACTGATGAACAATAAATAAACAATAAATGCCCCTCATGCCTTTCAAGCCTCTCATGTCAGTGGTCACGTGAAGTTTCACATGCCTAGGAGCTTGGGATTACCAGACACTGAAATCATTGCACATGGGCACTTCTGCCTACAGCATGGCAGCAGCTGCCTACAGTAATTACCTGAGGTGCTTGGCGCATTTGCCAGTATGGTGAGCTGCACTCCAATATAATAAAAGTAACCCATTAGGTAATGCCACACGTGCATGTGCACGTTGGAGTAGACCGACACAAACATACACTCGTAGCAACGTCGATACACATGGCATGTCTCTAGCACTTGGACTAGGAGGATGCTGGTTGCTGACACTGCGAGAGAGAGAGAGAGAGAAGGGGGGAAGAAAGAAAAAAAATATAAGTGAAGAAAATGAACTGTTCACAGCCTCAATGCATAAGGTAGTCTAATGGCATACTTGAACAGGCATGCATGAAATACACGGTAAGGAGAAATGTCAATTAAGATGCTTGGCTGTGAACAAGATGGTGAAATGTGCAAAAGTTTTGCACTCGAGCAACTGGGTAAGAAGAGGAGAATGTAACACACACACAAAACACGAAGTGCAAAATTTGCAACTTTCTGAACTCAGTGAGAGTCATAATCAATTGCACAGCATGATTTTTCAGCTAAGAGCACACAGTATTGCACTTAAAATACAAATTTTTAATATACAGTATCAATTTTGTACAGTGACAATGAATGACATGTACATGCTGATTTGTTCTATGTGCTTCAGCTGATTTCGAACATGCACACACTGCAATTTCAACACAACTCAGTCACACTCTCCAGAGTGTGACTGCAGAAACACTGCAGAAACAGCCAATGTTACCACTGGACTTTACTGTAAAGCCTTGACAACCTTTAAACAGTGAAGTGCAAGTATTCCCTCTGAAGATAAGGTTTGAGGTGCACAAGCCAATCTTAACACTACCAGGACCCTGTGCTATTATACTGATGTTAGAACTTGAAATAAAAATGTCAGAATAGCTGTGATACAACCTGAATACAATCTACTTAGTGTTACATAAATATGAGCAACAGGTATACACGACTCTTCCAAACTGCTAGCTGAAATTTTGCACAGAGGTAGAATTTTACAGTAGGTTCAGTTTAATACTAAGTTTTCAAGCAAAAGTGCACACATTCTATCGCAACGGCTCTAAACCTATAGATCTTTTTCAATGAAAGAGAAGTGCCATCTCTTATTACTATGGTGAAGGGTGCATTTAACCACAGCAGAGGCAGATGGCATCACCATACTGTTGCACTACAATTGACGTTTTGCCGAGCGGTGTCGCCACAGACAACGCACATTTCAGATTTTGCGTGAACAAAATGGGCAAATAATGCTCACAAACATAGTATTAAACTGAAGCCACTTAAAAATGTAAACTCTATGCGGTATTTGATTGGAAATCAGCCAGTGGTTAGACCCTTATGTTATTACTATTAGCATGCTGCAATACAAAGTGTTTCACTTTCCTAGGATAGTTCTTCAAAACTGATTCAGCATCTCTAATTTCAAAGTGTGTGGGAAAAAACTTTGAAATGGAACAACTATTGTAGAACAGATGGTAAGCCATCACGAAAAGCCTGCAAGATACATCTGGTTTTACCTCATCTTTACTTCTTTTCATTTACTTTTTCATCTTTGCAAATGGAAATAAACAAAGGATATAAAAATAAAGTTCAAACACGACTGATTCTTTATGTGCAGAGGTTTGTCTCTACAAGAAACTGATTATTGAAAGAAAGAAAAAAATAACAGAGAATGAGAATGCACCACTGAATAAAGAGAACAAGCTCAATATGAACTAAGGAGATAGGAGGCAGTAAACTCAAGTAGCTACCATGATGGAATAGTTTCCTGAACTTCCAGCAGTGCTGAGCAGAATGGTTTTTATACTTCTTCAGACAGAGAGCAATGTTGTTACTTATGCATGTGAGTGCTACTCTTGATAATATTTTTTTTTCCCCCAGCATATTGCACACGCTTTGGTCCACAAGAGACTTCATGACGCAAAGTGACTGAAAGATAAGCAGGTCGGCGCAGATTCATAGCTAAATTGGGCAGTGCAACACGACGAAGACAAAAGAAGAAAAAACAAAGAGGAAATGTCACATCCATTACAAGTTATTATTGGAAAAAAATATGTATGCTTACATACAAGGCGGAAGCCACAAATGCAACGAGAACAAAAGCAGGACAAGCCAAGCGACAGAAAGCAAAAGAAGTATGCCGGAAAATGCAGCAACAGGAATTCTGGCTGTATCAAACAATTACTTTGCTTGTTACTTGGCTACTATGATATGAAAGGTCACTTAGTATAGGGTTACAACTGCATGAGTGACAATGAGTGGCCAGGTGGGATCACCAAATCAGAGGGAATGCTGGCGCTCTTGCACACACGTACTGACATGTAAACCATTCAGCCCGTGCCTTCATCTCCTTTATTTCTAATGTTGGCACAGGAAAGTGAGCTAATGTAGATTAGACCAGACCTGCAAGTAACTTATTGACGTGTGTTTCATTTGGCACCCAGATTGTTTTTTCTTTCCTCCTACTGCACATTTTTTGCTTATTAGAAAGAAAATCTCTCCAATTTGTGCAGTGAAGAACACGGCCAACATTAAATCTACTGCCAACATTTTTCAAGCCATGTCAGAAGCGATGCACATACGAGACCACTGAGAATCTGTTTTGTTTTTTGTTTTTGTGACGATACTAGGGCTCCCATTTTTTTGTCAATCCAATTTAACCAGTTCATCACAAACTTGCACTATCTATAAAATGCATTTCATATGAAAATCAGATGTGTTATTAGTACAAAACTTCACTCCTTATGGTCTGAATTGTCTGCAATGTGAGCAATGCTGTGGTGGTAGCGAGCAATTTTTTTCTGCTTTGCCTTATGGCAAGGGCGAATGTGAGGATAAAAGAAGGCCATAATTGTAACGGAAAGGTCAAGCGGACGGACACAGAGAACCCAGTTTCGAGCTTTGAACTGCTGCCACAGTAAGCAATGTGGTTGCCAATTCATGTACGACAATGATTTAGTGAATATGAATTTTGCTTACCAGTCATAGCCGGCCTTGGCTCAAAGAAATCGACCACTTTAATGATGGTGCCTGGCAGCGGCAAACCAAAAACATATGATCGCACCATGAACACGGTGATGAAGGTAAAGATGACAACTCCTAACTGATAAAAGTGCTTGAACCATCTGTAAAGACAATGTTATAGAATTAGGGCACTCTTCGAAAACTTGTTCATTGAATGTGAATACTACCTACTAAGTGGCCTGTCCTGTAGCCATTTAGTGGCTATCTACTCTTGTTAATTAAACATGCTTCCTATAAGCAAGGCGCATAGAAATGAGCACACCAAGAATATAAAAACAAATAAATGAAAATATGAACAGTTTTTCCTCTTCCACTAGTTAAAACCATGGTTGTCAAACTGTGCAGGCCCCTGAGATGGTGTAATGCAAGGCCTTCTTAATTTTTATCACTTATTGCATGCCCTGCTTGAAAATGCAGAAGGAAGGGATTGAACTTTTCACTATATATATATGGCTAGAACAAACAAAAATAGCTTGAAAAACTTTAGAACAAAGAAGTCATATCATGACTGTTGAAGGTAATGCAATTAGCATTCAAGCAATGTAGCAACATACTGTATTCTTGAAGTCGCGTTTATTTGACATCTGTAGTGGTTATTCTGAGACTTCCGTTGCTTCAGCTATATGCGACATACTCTGGTATCATCCTACTTTGCTATGGCACTCGCTTGCCAAGGTCGCCCATGAGCATGGCAAAGAAGGAATGACGCTGATGGAACAGCAAAGGCAGTATAACGAGGACGGCATGGTGACAATGAGATGTCGGTTTTTAAATCATGATGATCGTGACAACGCGTGACGACGACATCAGGACAATGGGACGACGATGAGTGTGTGACAACAATAGCATGATGATGAAAGTATGACGCAACTGGATGACAATGCTGGAATTATGATGATGGCACGACCACGATGGCATGACGATGCCAGTATGACAACAGATGCACAATAGCAACTCTCCGATGACGATGGCACGACAATGCCGGAATAATTACGATTGAATGTTGACAGCATGATTACGATAGAATGGCAAACGAGGAATGACATCTATGGCGGTATGACGACGAGGCATGACGACAATGGGATGACATTACTTAAGTGATGACGATAGCAAAGCAGCAGTGTGACAACAGTGTGACAACGATGACATGACGAGAGCCGGATGACAAAGGAACGACCGCGATGGCATCACGATGATGGTATGACAACAAATGTATGACGATAATGGCCTGACAAAGGTATGAGAACAATGGGATGATAATATGTGTTAGATGACAATGGCGTATCACGTAGTGTGTATGACAATGATGGCATGACAAGAGTCTGATGACGAAGCTGGAGTGACAATGATGGAATGACCATGACGACATCATGACAGGCGGTGTGACAACAAATACATGACGATGCTGGTGTGAAGAGAGATGACGAAGGCAGAATGACGACAATTGAACGACCAATACGGGATCACAGAGGTGGTGTAACAACAAATGCATGATAACTGTTTGACAACGATGGCTTGATGACAGTCGGATGACAAAGCTGGAATGACGACGATGCAGCGATCAAGACAGCATCATGACCACGAGTGCATACCCAGTGGCCCAAGCTATTAGACAACTTGGGCCACTGGGTCGAGGTAGAAGGCTAACGACAACGGTATGACGAGAGTCAGATCACGAAGCTGGAATGACAACAGCATCGCGACCCCGAGTAGATACCTAGTGGCCCAAGCTGGTAGACAACTTGGGCCACTGGGTCGGTGTAGTAAGCTAGATAGATAGATTGATAGTTTAAAAACAGCTGTAGTAGGCAAAGAATGCTATTCGCATTAAAAACGAAGTTCGTTGTCATGAACGTGCGTTTCGCGCAACGCTTGAGCCGACACTGATCTGTCCCTGTGCTCACAAATGATCATGTATAATTAAAAAGCTCCGACGTACGCCCGTAACATTATGCAAACGAACCATGGGTGCCGCTAAAACAAAATGAATTGCTTCGTGGCACGGCATACAGCCAGAAAGAGAAATGTAGAGAGGACTAGCGTACCATAGACCACAGCGCGCTTGTCAATTTCAGGCTGCACAAGTATCACGGTTTTTTGAGGCATCAATAGTCCGTGTGCATCTTTATACTCACGGGTGTACGTTTCGAAGCGAACCGGCTCCTTCGCCGTTCTGCAGCAATTTCATCCCTGAGCAAGAAGCCGGCACGACTCCGAAACGTCGGGCAGTTTGTTCGCACGACGTTGCACCTATCTTAACAGAAAAATATATAAATGATATAAAAACACCAGACAGGTACATCCTCCACGCAATACGTGACGTATAAACAGAAATCGTTTTGCGATCTCCTGTTAAGGAAGATGCTCCAAATAACATCAGGGGGTCCTACACAATCCTGCACCAATGGTGCTGTCAGTTTAGGCCAAAGTGTACGCGCATTCACATCATGCACTGTAGTACCTTTTAGGAATTGAAATGTCTTTGAGAAGCCGAGCTTTCTTGTTTGTTTCGGCCACTTTGCCGTAAAGCATCGCCGCCGTCAGCAGCCCTGGAGCGGCATCTTTCTTGATGAAGTACCAGCAACTGGCTAGGAGCATTGTAGTCGTAACAAGCGTCCAGAATACATCCAAAGGATTGAAAGCGTTCGTAAGCGTGGAGAACATGTTTCGCCGTTGACGTTCTTGCTGACACAGCAAAATCTGACGGATCAGCACAGCAGAATGTTGTCAGCGCGCTACTCTGAGCACGAAACGGGACCTCCCACCGTAGGCGGTCTGCGCTGCAACCTTTCCTCCTCCACCATGCCCCCAAACAGGAAACTCCGCTTCGCTGACCGCGAACGGCCTCCGGACACACAACGCTTAGTGGCGATAAGCACTAATAACCTGTTCATAGTGAATTACATAAGAAGCGTAGTGCGCTTGTATTTGCAATAACACATGTGCAACCGGCACGCGTTGCGCTTGCGGCCAGCAGGGGTGGCATGGCCGGTATAACGTTAAGTATGTACTGCACGTACGTTACGGGTTGTACCACACAACTCCCATACTAGAGTGTCACTCTACCCATACAAAGTTACAAACTTGTTGCTTGTTACGCGTACCGGCCCAGAGCAGCGTCTGATCGCCTTCGGCTACGGTTTTGCTCGGCTAGGCTTGGCTGCAGCGTGGAGCGTGGAGTGGTGAGGCGCGCGCTGCGCAAAAGGCCATAGAAAATTCACGTAGAAACTCCTTTGAAAGTTGTCAAGTATGCGTAAGCTAGAGTGTACTAGATAATGGTCGAGTGGGCCGAACGGCGCTCTCCCGCTGAGGCGCCGCGTGTGGAAAAATTTTGCGAGGGCGCTGCGAGCGAACTGGATTGGGGCGGAGACGCGCTCCGCGGCATACTCAACGCACTTTCGCTGCGGGCGCCGAGGCCGATTGCGCATAGTACGCTCTTAAAATAGTGCTTTATTTCAACTGCAAATTTATGTTTACACCATCTTGCCAAACATATATATTTGAGGCATGGATTATACAACGCGTCGTCTTCAGTTTTGCTGTCGTTGTCAAGCGCGTCGTCTGCTAGCGAGCGCGCCTTCGCTACGCGGACGCTGGCGGCGCCCAGTTTTTCTCGCAGAACGTCTGTGTAGCAGTAGCGCACCCAGGATCTCTGCCAGGGGGGGGGGTTGACAGTTTGCCAATACCATCTAAACGGCACTAATTTCAATTTCTTCACGGGAAATTGCCAAAAAATGCGCTTTTTGCGTACTCGCAGACGATTACGCCTCTTACATCTTAGTTGCAGTACTCAAAGGCGCAAGGAAAGAAAAGGGGTTATACAAAAGGGTGGGTTAACTCGGCCTCAGGGGGGGGTTACAACCCCCGAATCCCCCCCCCCCCCCCCCCCCCCCGTCGGTGCGCCACTGCTGTGTAGTACATTTGTTTTTATGTTTTAATTGCTTTGGTGCGCTCATGACTCTTGACGGCGGGTACCAAAAGTAGTTTCAGTCAAGTGAACCATTGTTTTTAACACTGTCTTCTAAAAGCAACTGGCATCTCTGCAACATGAAGCTACGTACGAAAATTTTATTATTGATAGCGTGTCATTTTACGCGCGCTTCTTGTCAGTGGATATTGATCAGGAACAATGATCGAAGAAAACAATATTAAAGTGAAATAAACCAGGTTTATTAGCTGGGTGGCGCGAAGAATGACCGATGTATTTCTACGTAATTAAATCAAAGGGTACATTGAGAATGGTACAGTGAGAACTCCCGACCGTGCACGTTTGCATACGAAACACACGTATTAGTGAATACTGCACATAAAACTCTCATTCGCAGAAATATTATTCATAGCAGGCAATTAAAACTATATATATATATATATATATATATATATATATATATATATATATATATATATGTGTGTGTGTGTGTGTGTGTGTGTGTGTGTGTGTGTGTGTGTGTGTGTGTGTGTGTGTGTGTGTGTGTGTGTGTGAAAGTGTTATTGATATGCTGTACGACGCCGAACAGTCGTTTCCGTACGAATGTAACGCATAACCGCACTATTGCAGTCTCAAAGGTGAGAGACCGATGCAAGTGCGGACTGTTTATTCCGAATGATTGTGCTGCCGGAGAGTCGTGGCTGTTGCGCAGAGGCGCAGTTCCTGAGAAAATTAACGCAGGGGTGTTAATAAGTCCGGCTAATAAGCTGCTAATAAGCCCTGCTAATAAGTGTAATAAGCTGTCATTCAATATAAACGCCCCGTTTTGGGGCAGCCTGTAAATCTGCTAACTTGATTCAGGCAAGGAAAACTTTTTTTTTTTGACAGTCTCACCATCTTTGCAACCCATTAAAACTGGGTGCCCCATGTGGTACCACACTTATCTTCTTGAACGAACGCAGCAGATCTACACATATCTGTACGTGTATGTGAGGTATGCCGTTTCTCTAATTGCTTCATTATTGTCGTTATGATAGTGCGTCGAATAACTGAAAGCAGCCGTTTATAATATACAAGCTGCTTAGTTGAGTGGACAGACATTTGGGAATGGCATTACATTTATGTATGAAATATAGGATAAGCGTAACATGTTTTTCTCGGAAATCAGACTCGAGAATAATTTATTTTGTTTACACTCCTAGCAAAAAGGCGAAGAACGCAGCCACCTGTCTTTTGTTGTTTAGTTCAAACAAATTTGTGGGTTTTACGTTGCAAAACCACGATATGAGTATGAGGCACCCGGTTTAGATTTCCCCACCTGGGGCTTTTTAACGTGCACCTAAATAGAAGTACACGAGTGTTTTCCATTTGTTCCCATTGAATTCCGCGACGGATTGAACCCGCGAGCTCCAGTTGAGCAGCGCAACGCCGTATATCCACTATACCGGGTGTTCGAAATTAAGGTTTAGGGGATTTTTTAAAATCTCCTGTGGCAGTTAGCACAATTCTCATTGATGAGCTGGGTTATTCGAAGAGGCGGACATTAGTAGCACGAGAATCGAAACACCTATTCAACTTATTAACAAGATTGATTAATGAACTTCTTAGTTAATTACTTTACGACACATATTGCAATTTACGAATTGTAGCCGGTGAGGTTGCAAAACGCATCCACTTGAAATGAATTTCCAGAATGACACCAGAATGACACCGACCGCGATAAATGACCCCGTACCCATTACTCCGCATTCTGTTACGCGAGTAAGGCGGAAACTTGAATAGAATGTTGCGCTGCAGTTTTTTTTTTTTTCAATAACAATGCTGCCCGTAAATCTGAGTACCCGTCGCGGGGGCTCAGTTAGCTAAGGCGTTGCGCTGCTGAGGACGAGTTCGCGGAATCGAATCCCGGCCGCGGCGGCCGCATTTCGATGGAGGCGAAATGCAAGAAGCCCATGTGCTTGCGTTGTAGTGGACGTTAATGAACCCCAGGTGGTCAAAATTAATCCGGAGCCCTGCACTACGGCGTGCCTTATAATCAGAACTGGTTTTGGCACGTAAAAAACCCCAAAGAAGAAAGAAATCTGAGTACAAGGTGCCGGATGGGGCAGATATGCTTTACTTGTTTGAAGCGGCAAGCAGGAAGGTTACACATGTTTCTCCGTTTGCGTTCCGCAAGACCTACTGATGGAAAACTATATGCGGAACAATACACACGAGAGATACATGCTGCTTGAAGAACGAGAAAAATTTTTGTTCTCCAAAGGGAACCGTACAATAACATAGTAGAATGAAAGCCGACACTGCGGCCGCAATGCACGGGCAATCACCGAGCGGCATTAAAAAATAAAATGAAGAGAAAGAAAGGCATTTGTTCTTAAGACATATATACATGTCATATTCGACTATGAACACCATTTGAGAGGTCTTAACGCAAATACCAGCGCGCGAAGTAGTGCGATTGACCCTGCCGAGCAGTATCGCCAGCAGTTTCCAACGGCGCGACCTTGATGCGGCCCAATCCAGTTCGATCGCAGCGCCGCCATAGTATTTTTCCACGTCGGGCGCCTCACTGCAAAGCATGCGCCGCCCCAGCCGCTCGTCCCACTCGACCATATTCTAGTACACTCTAGCGTAAGCATTTTGCCACTTGCTCATCTCCACGCAGCCCGGTGTCATTAGACAGCTTTAGCATAGGTGTTCTGTCAGTAGCGCACCCAGGATCTCTGCCAGGGGTGGGCCATAGAGAAAGAAATTGAATTTCTTTGTGTATGGGTGGGCCGCATAGGCGCCGACTACGGGGGGCAGGGGGGCAGGCGGTGCACGTCCGCGTCAACAATGATGCAATAAGCTTTTCGCCACATTAACGTTTCAAGGAAAAAGGTAGAGGCAACTCAAAAGAAACCATAAATTATTTGGGTAACAGGACCTCTGGTAAGGACAATTTAGGAGCGGGAGGCGGGGGGGGGGGGGGGGGCAGGCGATGCCAAAGCCACACACACACACACACACACACACACACACACACACACACACACACACACACACAACACACACACACAACACACACACACACACACACACACACACACACACACACACACACACACACACACACACACACACACACACACACACACACACACACACACACACACACACACACACACACACACACACACACACACCACACACACACACACACACACACACACCACACACACACACACACACACACACACACACAACACACACACACACACACACACACACACACACACACACACACACACACACACACACACACACACACACACACACACACACACACACAACACACACACACCACACACACACACACACACACACACACACACACACACACACACACACACACACACACACACACACACACACACACACACACACACACACACCACACACACACACAACACACACACACACACCCACACACACACACACACACAACACACACACACACACACACACACACACACACACACACACACACACACACACACACACACACACACACACACACACACACACACAGCACACACACACACACACACACACACACACACACACACACAACACACACACACACAACACACACACACACAACACACACACACACACACACACACACACACAACGCACGCACGCACGCACGCACGCACGCACGCACGCACGCACGCACGCACGCACGCACGCACGCACGCACGCACGCACGCACGCACGCACGCACGCACACACACACACACATGCAATGAAGGAGAACTGACGCACGAGCTATCAAATTTCCCGATGAATCTGCCTCAATGATTTCACGTGTCAGCTGTGAATTTTCTCTAGCCAGCACTTCGCTTTTGTCGAAGTAGGGCTTACACCCGTATTCATTGCCGTGATCACGTCTGCATCCGCAACAAATCCGCGTATCAGGGGGCCCAGCGCACATAAAAAGAATATTTACTACAAACAATTTTAATAATAAACAAGCAATTGTACTGAGTTTAAGTTTAGATCACAAATGTTTCCTGACGTAACGTAGTAGTATTGTCGAGGTTATACACTAGTAACACTACAAAATATTATTTATTTATTTATTTATTTATTTATTTATTTATTTATTTATTTATTTACTTATTCAAAATACCGCTAAAGGCCCTCGCGCAGGAGGGTATTACATAGGGGCTGTTCAATACAACAAAAATGTTATACAGTGGGATTAGTCAAACGTGGAAAGAACAACGCATGAGCGAACACAAATATCACAAAATAATATTAGCTCCAAATAACACAAAGATAGACATGGAAGAAGCAACAACAAACAAAGAGAGAACAATGTGTCCGAAGTAATACAATAAAAATAGCGATAGTTTTTTTGTTTTTCACTTCACAACTTCCGTCATTATTAGTTCATGAAATTTAACAGAATCAATGACGGTGGCTATGTGTCATGGCAGTGTGTTCCAGTCAACGATTGTACGTGGAACGAATGATTGTGAATAGTTTAAGGTATGACACGCAAAACGCTTCACTTTGAAAGGATGGTCACGTCTGGGAAGGATGGCAACTGGTGAAGAAAAGAAGTCGTCATGAAGCAATGAGTGATGATAAAGTTTGTGAAACAGTGATAACCGGGAAGCTGTGCGTCGTTGCAACAAGTCTGGCAGTTCTGCACGAATTTTCAATGCTGAGACACTAGAATGACGTGAGTAGTCTGAAAAGATGAGGCGAACTGCGCGGTTTTGAAGTGATTCGATGTTGTTGATTAGTAAACTTGGTAAGGGTCCCAATGGCACATGCATACTCGATTTTAGGCCTTATTAGGGTGATGTAAGCAAGTTTACGTAGGTGCGATGGAGCATGCTTCAAGTTATGTTTTAAGAGACCTAATGAGCGGTTAGCAGATGCGAGTGTGACGTTGATGTGATGATTCCAGGATAAGTCTGAACTAAGGTAAACACCAAGGTATTTGTAAGTACTAGTAAGTTCAACTGCAGTATTATTTAAAGAGTACGAGGTGGAAATGCGATAGGGCGTTTAGTGAAGGACATAAGCTTAGTTTTAGAAGTATTAAGGCACATTAACCATTTAGAGCACCAAGAGGTTACGCAGTCCAGGTCAGCCTGGAGTGCCCGTTCATCATCTTTACATGAAATTTGCGATAGATCACGCAATCGTCCACGAAGAGACTGATTTGGGATGAAACTGTGTTAGGCAAATCATTAATAAAAATTAAAAAAAGCAAGGGGCCCAGGACGCTGCCCTGAGGAACGCCTGAGTACACTTTCCCAAGGGATGAGGAACTGTTATTGACGGATGTGAATTGGACTCTTCTTGAAAGGAAATCTTTAATCCATACGAGTACAAGCGGATGAATATTAAACCTGTTTTTAATTTGATTAGCAACCTGTGATGAGGCACACGGTCAAAGGCTTTGGAAAAAATCAAGAAAAATTGCGTCAGTTGTGTGCCAGCGTCAACGGAAGAATGTAAATCATGAACGAACCCGGCAAGTTGAGTGTCGCACGAGTAGGCCTTTCGAAAGCCGTGTTGGTATTTGAAAATGATGTTATGCTCTTCCAGATAGGTTAATTACCTGCGAGTGAATTATATTGTGCCAATTTCGAGAAAATGATATCAGCCGACCTTTCGCTATACGCAAGCAGAAGATCTTCGCCGGGTCTTGCTGTCGTATTCCGATATCTTTGATCTCGAAAATCGCCCTTTAGGCCAGTTCAGCACTCCATCCACACCGGTGATGCTCAACCGGTTCACCGGCGCCCTTATCGCGTTTCCGCTGCGGAACGCGCCATAATCGAACAGGAAGTCGATAAAATGCTGGCCAAGAACATCATCGAACCGTCCTCGAGTCCTTGGGCCGCTCCTGTTGTGCTGGTCAAGAAAAGGACAACACCTGGCGATTTGTGTTGACTATCGACACCTAAACAAGATCACGAAAAAGGACGTCTATCCCTTGCCCCGTATCGACGACGCAACTCGACTGTCTTCACGGCGCCAATATTTCTCATCTATTGACCTTCGCTCAGGTTATTGGCAGATTGCTGTTGACCCACTGGACCGCGAAAAAAACCGCATTCGTAACTCCCGATGACCTCTATCACTTTAAAGTGATGCCTTTCGGCCTTTGCAATGCGCCGGCCACATTCGAGCGCATGATGGATTCGCTTCTTCGTGGCTTGAAATGGTCAACCTGTTTGTGCTACCTTGACGATGTCATTGTTTTTTCGCCAACATTTGACAGCCATCTTCAGCGCCTCTCCACCATTCTCGAGGTATTCGCAATGCCGGTCTCCAACTCACGCCTCAAATGCCGTTTCGGACGCCGTGAAAAACCGTACTTGGCCATCTCGTCAACGCGTCAGATGTCACCGCCGATCCTGAAAAGTTCGCGCCGTGAAGCATTTTCCTGTACCTTGTTCGGCCAAAGACGTACGCAGTTTTATAGGCTTGTGCTCCTATTTCCGACGTTTTATTCGTAATTTCGCCGACATGCGCGTCCCCTTACTGCGCTCCCCCAAAAAAGACGTTGCTTTTACATGGGGGCTCACCCAAGCTGCTGCCTTTTTCGCGCTTATAGCTGCCCTGACGACTTCCCCTATTTTAGCGCATTTTGATCCGACTGCACCGACGGAACTTCGCACAGATGCCAGCGGCCATGGATCGGTGCCGTCCTCGCTCAGCCGTCAGAGCGGCCACGACTGTGTTATTGCGTACGCTAGCCGCCTCCTGTCCGCACCGGAGAAGAATACTCCATAACGGAACGAGAGTGTCTTGCTCTTGTCTGGGCTGTCGCCAAATTTCGTCCCTACCTGTTTGGCCGCACCTTTACCGTCGTACTGATCATCACGCCCTCTGTGGCTTTCTTCGCTCAAAGACCCTACAGGAGCCTTGGTCGTTGGGCTCTGCTCTGCGCCTCCAAGAATCTCGTTTTCGTGGTTCTTGCATGTTGCAAAGTCCGGTCACTTCATCAAGATCGACTGTCTCTCACGGCTCCCGTGGATTCCCCTGACGTTTCCGAGCAAGACACCGGACGCCTGCGTCTTTTCTATCTCGGACCTCGTAATATAGGGAACGAACAACGCCGCGACTCGGCTTTACGGTCTATCATCGACAGTCTCAACTCCGCCACACCCGCCCTTCCTCCACTTGTTCTTCCTTCAGGACGGCACCTACCGCCAATTAGGCATCCTGAGGCCTGAAGCCTCCTTGTCGTGCCTGCCCATCTGCAGCAGATGTCCTTCGCCAGCTCACGATGAGCCCACTGCTGGTCACCTTGGTGTCACCCGCACTTATGATCGCGTCAGGCGCCGTTTCTTCTGGCCTGTCTCTATCGCTCCGTCCACGATATGTCCGCTGCTGCGACAAATGCCAGCGCCGCAAGAGGCCACTATGTTACCTGCGGTCTGCTTCACCGATAGACATTCCGCCGCGAACCATTTTCGTGTTGGGCTCGACCTTCTTGGTCCCTGTCAACCTCGACATCAGGCAACAAGTGGTCGCCGTAGC
>NC_051154.1:213527799-213588213 GCF_013339745.2 Dermacentor silvarum
AAAAATAAAAGCAATGCCGGCATAACCGACAGTAGTCGCACAGAATCCTCCGCGAAGACCTGAAATTTTTCGAATCTGCGCATACGTTTGTACATACGACAGCGACGCATATTCATGCGGAGCACCACGAATGTTGGCTCCTGTGTTGATGCTTTATTCGTCCGTCACTTTTCAATCTCCGAAGCGCCGGGGGAGGCCCGCGCGAAAGTGAGCGAACGTGTCTATGACGGGCGTTCGAGGAAAAGTTCGGGTGTCAACGGCGCCGATGACGCATCGGCCGGGCAAGCCTCCTGCATGCACGATCACGCGCAGCTCGCGCGATGCCCGGCTGCGTATATTGCTACCGCGACCACGGATCAGGCGTGTCTATGCGACGAGGGCGGCTCGCGCATGGGAACGCAACTACAGCGAAACGAGCGTGTGACGAGGAAATGGCGGTCACACGAGTTTTTCAGTGCGGCCGCAGAAGCTCTGGTTCGTCGTAGCTCAGCAGAAAGCAAATAACGGGACACCCGCCGGCACGCACGACGGTGTCGCTGTTTCCTCGAGACATACGGGCTAAAAAGCAGAGACAACTATAACCCCATCACCCTAGCCATTTGTGTATAAACCTACTCCAGGTCATGGTGTCATACAGAAAGCTGCCGACCGTTGCCTATACCACGAGCCTGTTGGTCCTGGGAAATACTTACACCGTGGTCCTGGTATAGGCGCACATATGATTCTATTGGCCGTGAGCCTATTATCGTCGTACGGGAAGCCGCGGATTATTGCGGCAACGAATTGAAGCGGTTGGACGAGAAATAGCAAGAACACCACAACACTTATGATTGCGCAAGCAAAGACACCGTCCAGTATTTCAAGATATTCACGAGGTTGTTGCCTTCCTAGGTGAGGATGGTGTCACGTGCAATGATGTACGGGCCCTACAGGGAGCGACCGCTAGCAGAGCCATGCGCCACCGATTCGTTACGTGCAAAACGCCGGCGTCTTGCCGCTTGATCGTATACTTCGGGACAAGCATCCACTCGTGGCATCCCTCCAGTATCTTGTCGCAAATCATGGCTACGTTGCTAAAACGTAAACGTAGCCGGGGTACTTACACCTATGCATGTGCAAATGACACAAAAAAATGAGGGAGAAAAGGAAGCCTATAGCCCTTGTATGCGTGAATGGGCCTGAGCAGTAGTGTGTGCCCGCGCAAACGTTGTAAATATGAGAATAGACATCACGCTAGGCGGCTAATGGGTGTGTCACATGGAGCCTCTACATATCTACGACTTTCTATGTACGCGTTTCTGACCTCGCGCGAACCCATGGAGAAGCCGAAAACCTAAGAAAAGCACACCAAAACAGAATAAGGTACAATGCATATCAGTATTGTTTTGACACACAAGTTTTTATCATAGAGGGAGAAAATGGTGATTATAATGTATACAATGTAAGAGTGAAGGAACATTTGAAGAAAACTATCTGGAAGCGGACAAACCGAGCGGCTGCTTGCACGCTCGCATGTATACGAGATTTCTTTTGAGTTTGCATGTACCGGTTGCATCCTAATTTTAGTGCATTGCGGCAGTGCGTGCTGCTCTGGCGATCTCTCTCTCTCTCCGAAAAGGCAGTCGCAGCTTTCAATCAACCTGCGAACACAGAATCAGCATCGCGACGGCTGCACAGCTAGAAGCAAGTTGCGCGCGCGCAAGTTCGCGCTTGCGTGCGTTCAGGTCAGCAGCGCCTTGAGCGCAAAATTCAAACAGTAGCCCGGCCATAAAAAAAAGCTCTTTCTGAGCTTCCGGTCGCTCCACTGAGTCATAAGATGACAACTTTTTTTCTCCGCTGACCTTTCTTTTTTCATTTTCTTACCAGTTTTTTTTTTTTCTTTTTTTCCCCTTGGGCGCAAGAAAGACGAGCATGCTGACCTTTGACGTCTCGTCCATCAAGTTAGTTTCCATTTAGGGCCGTCCAGAAGGCTGGTTAAGCTTCACAAGAACGAGAACAAGAACGGAAATCAAGAAAGCTTCCGTGCCAGAACCTTACTACGCCTTCCTACAGAATAAATGTTCACATGTGCCGCCTCGTCGCGAATCGAAAAGACAGCCCATTATACGGGGAACTCCCCAACCAATGGCCTCGTATGAGCGCGCACGCACGAATAAGCATGTGCCTACCGACCGCTCTTCCTTCTATAGAAGAGGCGCTGCGCAGAAGCGAAGTTCTGTTCAGTGTTGTGAAAGCTGCACGGACATTTCTTATTCGACGCTACTTGCAAAAGGTAGTACGTGGAAACACAGCAGGCGGGCGAAACTGCGGCGCTGTTCACAATGTCGTCCTGGACAGTTCATTCGTGGTACAAATCCAAATGTGTTGCTTCCTCCATAGTGTTACTTTTCAGTACCACCTACCTGGTAAACGCCGCGCATGGTGTTGAGGTGTTCGTTTGAGTCCGGTGTTTGCGTCATTTAAGTTGATGGCACAAGAGGTTTTATCCTGTCACAACTCACAATCCGCACGGTTTTTGGTCAACGCGCGTGATGGAGGGTCTTACGTGGCAACGCAACCACGTAAACGTTGAAAGAATGAAGGCTTGTACGTGCCGGTACTCCATGCTTGCAGACAAGTGCCCAACTTCGCACCACCAGCACAACCTTGCACCAGCGCCGGTAGGCGAGAACACGCAAGCGTGCAAACGCCCCAACACGCCGTTTAGATTTTGCGACATTGCACGCAACTACTGGTTCGAGCAATGAATATGACGAGCGAACTGCTTACCCCAAACCTGCTGCATGACGGGGATTTATTGAGCAGAAGAGCGAGGTCCACAGACTCTATAGCGTTCCTTCCGTGTGTCCAGAGCCAGCGCATATATAGACAGCTCGTACAACACGTCCCACGAGCAACCGATTAAATCGTGAAACACGGTACTTCGTTCAAGTTGAGTGATTTGCGTTATGCAACGAAGGGAAGAGGGGCCACCAATTCATTCACCGAGGAATGTAAGCAAGCAAATAAAAAAGGACGCAAGAAGAAGGTACGTCGCACAACGGAGAGGAAGCATCTCTGGCTTCCTTATTTAGTTAGTTCTATTCATCATTCCTTTCTTCCTCCATTTCTTTCTTATTTCTTAGGGCTAGGCCAAGTTACCCATAAGCGCGCGACTACGCGAGAAACGTGTTGTCGACAAACCCATGCAAGACCAACAAATGTTTAAAAAAACGTGGGCTCGTATTCAGAAAACGGTCTTACGCTAGAGTGTTCTTAAGAGAAAATTCCAGCCAATCCTGATACTCATGGGCACATTAGCGAAGGCAGCCCGGCGATGACCGCAAGCACTTGCGAACGAAAAGCTTTGGGAATTCATTCACTGCTCTCAACAAGAGCCGATGACTTGTTGGCCAAAAGTTGAGCAAAATCCCATCCACACCTATAGAAATAAGCTAGAGAACACGATGCTCTGTACCATCGTTCCGGCCCGCTCGTGCCTCGTGAACATAGCCACATTACGAATCCGGCGTTCTCACAGCTCGCCGCCTTATACATAAGTGTGTTATAAATGCTGCTTAGTACGCAATACTGTATAGGTGACTGTCTTGAAACGTTCTGCTATATATAGATATTGATTAGTAAACAATACTGTAGGTGCTTGTCTTGAAACGTTGTGAGATGTATATAGCACTCGCCGCAATTAACACAATGTCAGAAATTTACATTTTAAATACACGGCGGATGCAACGTAAGCGTTGGAATCTCTTCGCATAGCAGTTAAATGGTATGCAAGGATACCAACGGTGTGCGCAATTTTATTTTATTACCCACTACGCGCAAGTTAACTGATCGCGCTCTGCTCCTATCGCTGACATGTTGCGCGGCGTTTGGCTTCGCGCTAACGCGAATGTAACTCTTCTCGTGTTTTGCGCCGCTTTTAGCAGCATATAGCGAGTACGTGCCTTCCCGGCTAGACGCTTCTTCTTGGCTTTGAGAATGCGCTTCCCATGACGCAGGTGCGAATGCCACACACTCCCACAGAGCGGTTTCTTATATGATGAGCCTTACTTACGCTCTACCACCCTCGGTACCATGGATTACAGCCAGGGGGTGGACAGTGGGGCTGGTTTCGGTATCGGCAATAAAGCGTCGCCATGACACTGCTAAAGGAAAACTCAGTAAATTTTGCATATGTGGCTGTACCTTTTCAACCTACACAGCAATAAAGTAATGTCACGCAATTATGTGTAGAAATAAAATGTGTTTTCATCTGTTTTCTTTTTCGGCGTCCTGTATCTCTATTTCGCCACTTCATTCGTTGCGCCAACGGGCGGCGCTCTTGCTCTTATCGCTTCGGCTGCCATTCGGTTCGTCTGCTGCTGCCGCTTTCTACGCTCGTGCACGTGTGTTCGCTTGTTCTGCAGTTAATTTTATTATTGCGATAGCAATTATATGGACACTTCAAGCGGATTTCTGCCGTCGACGTCGCCGTCGTCGTCATCGTCGTAGCCGTGAGGTTCCGTATAAAGTCCAAGGGCGACAAAATCGTCGCAGCGCGCCATATGTGCACCCTTAGCACGGTAACGTTTATGTTAACCTATAATTGCGAGTAACTTATAACATAAAGGTTAATCGGTGACTAAAAAATTTGATCTTTGTGTTTTCGTGAATTTCCGTCGTGGCTAGAGGTTACATGTGCCGAAGCGTCTATTTTAAAGGTTACTGCAACGCCAAATGTCTTGTAACCTTTAGGTTGTAACCTCTAAACGAGTTGGCATTCGTGGCTTAGGGGACCTACAGTATGGATTGGAAGTTTACTTATTATTGTGTCGTATTGCGATCCTGATGTGGTGTTTTTAGCCGGGTCTAACCTATACGATATGTTGTGCGGCCGAGGGAATGAGTCAAGTTGGACTAAATTAATATTTTATTGACACCAGTGGAGATCTTTGGTTTCGCAATGTAAAAAAGAAATTTAAATTTTGCACGAGCGTATGCTCAAGAGAGACAGCAGCAATTCATTCGTCACTGATCTCTACTGCATACGTGCCATTATAATCTAAAAGGAAGCCACAGAAACAGTGAACATACATCGGAGAATATTGTGGCGAACGGTGTTGTGGCTTGAATCATCACTACAGTTCAATGTAATGGAAAGCCGCCCGCTACCGCTGCAGGCATTTTAGGCTGTGGTATAAAACATAGACTTGTGTACCTGCACAAAAAGTAAAAGCGGATGCATTATGGTGATTGAATGTATATTTGTACCCAAGTTTTTCTTTATTTCCTTGTGTATCAATGTTCCCTATATTCGCGTTTGTTTTATATTCTCCTGAAACGCGACACCCACTAACAGCGGGCGCACACTGAAGGTCGCACGTGGGTGCACGCTAGAATACTGTAAAAGCTCGACGACCGACAGAATCAAAGCGTAGAGCAGGTCGAATCTGCAGGGCGAGAAAGATGCTTCGTAATCAGACTTGTACACTGCAACTGAGGCCACCGCGCTTTCTTTTTTATTTTTACTTTCTTTTTTTGTATTTTTGACGTATTAGAGGGAGTGGTTCCAAAATTACAGCAAATGTTGGGTTCATTAGAGAACGCCAGACACGCACCAATTTTGCCCGCTCACTAACACGCGAGAAAGACGCCGTTTCATTCACATGACAGCGGCCGACAGCCGCTCCAGTAAGGTCTCGTATAGAGAGATGAACGTGCGCTCGCGGTGGGAGGCCACAATGGCGGCCGGCCAGATGAGCAGGGAGAAAACATACAAATACAAACGAACAGCAACATCTTGAAACATTAGAATATTAGCGTGTTGATATATATATGGTCCTGTGATACTTTGACGGAACTATAGTTTTGATTATTATCTTTAGTTTTCCTAGATGCGGGGCGTAATCAAACGCGCTTCAGCTTCAGCCAAACATGAGCGCTGTCATATCTCCTTCGCATTGCGCAGCTCTCGCGATGCATGCCGGGAAGAGTATCGCCGGTGGTGTCATTTTGAAACGGTCGTGTCACGCTTTGTTTCATCGCTTTAAGCACGTTTTTCCGCTCTCGGATTTGGTGGCGTGCGCTTACCAAGCGTGTTGTGTGTCTGAGTCAATCGTGACGGGTGGTACAGTTACTAAAACGACTCCTAAAGGCGCGCGCGCCGCTCAAAAGAAGCCATGACGCCGGGCGTGGAGCAGGGACATGTTTGGCGTGCTGCGTGGCCGCTGCGACGAGACGCATTGCCGATGGCAAATGGTAAACGTTCTTCGCTTACCTGAGAGTGGTGAGCATCGTTTGTGTTGTGACTGCTGTAATGAATGCCGAAGACAGCAATAAATGTGACCTAGGTAAGCAATGCTTCCTGTTCAGCTATTTATTTGCTGGTGTGTGTCTGTCGTAAATTTCACCGTCAATTCATGCTCATGCTTGCACTGTTCAGTTTTATTTAAGTAAACTACTTGCTCGCTTGATAAACACTGTCGTTTTAATATATTTTATCACTGAGAGTCACCGTGTTGGTTATTCTTAAATCTCAAGTTTATGTTGCACTTATGTGCGGACGCACAGCATTGACCTCATGCAAGGAACTGGTGTTTTGCGCTGATATTCAGTTTGTAATCATTTGATGTTGCGTTTTGACTGTTAAACTGTCACATTATTGCGGTGTTGTCTTTTGTACTTGTACTGGAGGGGAGTACGAACTGACTTCAGAATTCATTTTTCTTCAGTTCTTTAATCTTTAATTTTTATTGTTACCGACATTTCCTAGACAGAAGAGTATATTCACCTTAGGCGTGTTTAATTATTTGTTCTGTGGTAGTTTTTCATCTGTTTTTGGTTTATTTATGTCTCTTTCATTACATCGTAATAGCTGTTGTTTGCAGGGCGACTCTAACAAGTAACTACGAGATTGTAACATTACTTTTCTGTCGTTGTAGGCTCCACTACACGGCAAGGAGATCGGAGAATTAGCAACTGACATACTAGAACCAAAGAGACATGATTGTGCTCGCAACAGGGATGAGATCGTCCTCCTCGTGGAAGTCTAAAACTTATATGTATTTCTATTTGAACATGTTGTACACGAACCTTCAACATTTCTCTTTTTTTGCCCCATTCCTCGTGATGCCGTAGAAATTTGTGCTGCCATGGAGCGCTGTACTCAGAGGTTTTTTCATTATTGTTTCATGGCCGTGAAGAAGAAAACAGACCAAGGCAAAATGTAATTTTGCTTGTGAAGGGAAAGCTTTGAGTTACCTTGTTTTGTATATGCAAATAAAGTAATCATGACATTTTCACTAAATGTTTTGTGTCAGCTTTCCTTCTCACAGCTGCTACTCACATAATTTCCAGAATGTGGGTGCTGGCGTCTCATACTTCTATAATTTTTTTTCGATACAAGAGATGTTGCATGCTGAAATGCGTATTCATTCTGAAATGTGCCGCCTTTTCAGATATACTTTCCACTTGTGCAAAATATAATTATTATAAATCTCACTATCATGGGATGACGACATGATACTTTTTGCAAAAAACTTTCAACATGGCCCGCAGCAAAGAAATATGTTGTGGGATGAACCTGTATACGATGCATTCACCTATACAAAAGCAACATACTGTGTATTTCATCAATTATTTTGTGTCTTGCACATTTAATCCAAAATTACCAAGTATGTGCCAGCTTATTTCAAAAGGTACAACTGTCTTGATGCATCGTGCATTCTATACTAATTCCTGGAAGCTGCCTTGTGTAAATGACCTGCGCTGTAAAATAGCAAGGTGGCAAAGGTTTACACGTTGTTAACCAGTCTGTCATTGAATATTAAAAAAGAATTTGAGATGAAATGTTGATTTCTGCGGAACAAATTTTATAGTCATCGCAACAGAATTTCAGCAATAATCATTAGTACGAATTACGCCAATAAACTCGAATAATCATCATTAGTACGAATATTACCAATGTTTGACTGATTAGCATGTAAATAAACAATCGTGGTTAACGGCAGAGCTGGTCTTAAAAAAATTAAATTATGGGGTTTTACATGCCATAAAATGCATTGCTGTTCTAGCTGAGATATTTACAGAAGTTTGCTGCAGGTTGTGCAGAAAGAATAACTGAAACAACAACGCACTTCATTGCAGATTCAATTTCTCTAAATTGGTGCCAGGCACAATTATGGCAAATCGGTATTCTTTCAGTACTGGCTGCCTTGAGTATGCAATTACATGTCCCCAAAGAAATGAAAAAAAGCTAATTAGTAAAATTTTGTCCCCAAATGTATTGACTATCGTGCAAATGCTGTCTGTCGCCGCTATGAAGTTTTCACAGCAATAAAATGTCATTTTGTCTTTAGTCCTGAATATTTTTTAGCTTTCGACAATGAGTCATGTCCAAGAAATTAGGGCATAACCCCTGCGGCCATTTTTAGGAACCTTTTTTTTGTAATCTTTCGTATAGGCATCCAGTCTTGCACGTTGTCACCCGCGCGTCCTTCTGCGCATGCACATGAATTTTGCACATTGCTCTTTCGGCCACACATTGAACTTCACTGCAGGACACTAGCGTAACTCACTGAGCAGCGCTTTCAGAAAAATTGTATTTCGGGAGATCAGCCGAAGTTCAACAACTTTCCGTTTGCTACGTCGAAAGGATACCTTTTTCCGATAACATAAGCTTTTACGGCGCTTAGCCGTAATTTGCCTGCTGAGTTATAGCAGTGATTTAACCTTGACCAAAGCGCAAATATAACGCAGCAGAGAAGTTATGACTAAGTTCCTTAAATGCCTATATTTTCAGAAGAGAGCATCCTCCTGACGTTGGTAAACGAAAGTTGTAGAAATTCGGCGGATCATTTGAAGTAGATTTTGTATGAAGTTCTGTTCAGTGAGTTACGCTAGTGCATTTCGGTGAAGTTTGGTGGTTGGCCGAAGAATCAATGACCTAAATTCATGTACATGCTGTTGTGACTTCGGGGTGGAGGACGATAGACGGACTCTTTCAGCAGACGAAGAAGAAACGAAAGCTTTATACAATATGTACAAATATGTACAGATATAGCAGGAATAGCAGGTAATAGCTGGTAATAGCTGCCATTAGCTGGGGATAGCTGGTCAAAGCAGTGAGAGCTGGTAAGAGCGCACCAGACCGACGGGGCGGCCGGTGGCGACTCTCTCCTTAACAATGGGCCGGTTCCTCCTTAAATCCCCTTGGCGGCGGCTCCTCGTCGACAGGAGGAAGAGGGGACGGTTGCTGACGTCACTCGCGTCGCATTGTGTCGTCGCGTCCCCCTGGCGACTCGTCGACAGGACCCCGAGGAACGGGTGGCGATGATGGCCGGGGCTGCTTGCACGTCGGCAGGACACAGACGGGGCAGTTGCCGAGGTCCCCCCGCGCCGTATTGTGTCGCCGCCTCCCGTTGGCGACTAGTCGGCAGGACCCAGAGGGACGGGTGGCGATGATGGCAGGTGCTATGGCACAACAGCACCCCCGCCGCCAGACAATGCATCCAGAGGTCGAGCTGTCCGACGCAGCTCGGAAGAATGGATGCGCCGGTTGGGCGACGTCTAGGATGGTCTGGAGGTATCGGCTTTGCCGCTTTTCCCGCCGGTGGTCTTTTCTGCTGCTCGGTCCTGATAATGTCCACTGGAACGACCAAGAATCAACAACGCCAAACCACTCCGGCCAAAGCAAGCACCCTCCGAATGCTCTCCAAACCGCCAGACCAAAATCATCGAACAAAGCATTTTTCGAGATCTGGCTACGCTAAACAAAACAAAACAAAATAAAATAACAACAACAAAAAATCCCGAACAACACGAGGCACGTATCGGAGAGTGAAATTTGAAATACGGACCCCCCCCTTTTTTTTTTTTCTTTAATCGTCAATGCGTGAGGGTTTATCAAATCAGAATTGCGTCGCAAGCGATTCTCAACTGTAATGCGGGCGGGTTGGCAAAGATCAAGGCTGCCGAAGATGACTTAATTTTGCCCCCGAAAGCCGTGGCGCAAAGGCTAAGCGTAGCTAATCTATGTGCTCGGGCGCCACTTCGCAAAATACGGAACGAAATCCGATAACCACAAGAGCCAACCGAAAAAGCCCGCCGCTTTGTGCTGTCTAAATGCACTCGGCAAAACGAGCGCCACATTCTTACAGCACAGAAGCGGTCCTAACAAAACAAACAAAAAAATACTAAAACTCACACTACTGACACGAAAGCAAAGGTGAATCAAAATTATACACTGACACAACTAACGCGTACAATACAAAACAAGTCAATCTAAATTAAGCATTTAGGCTTTGTCAAGCCTAGGTAAACGTAAAAACAACAAAACGTGAAAACACTGACGCTTTCTCTACTTGAGCGTTCAGCAATCATGTCTCAGTAAACTAATGATCAACAAATTAAAAATGTCGGTGTCTCGCGAAAAGAAAGGACCAAAGACTTAAAAAATGCGCTCTTGGCCTATCCACCCTTTCCTACGCTCAACACGCGACTCAACTTTATCGCAAGAAAACACACAACAAAATGATCACTAAAAGTACAATTAACAGAATGGGCTTTCAAACTACCATGGCACGTTAACAATCACTTGGTGCTCACAACCACACCCTTTGAGACGCGCTCGAGCCGGTCGACCATTCCCGGGTCTACGAGTTGTCCACTCGCGACACCAGAACAAAGCGGATTTGCACGAAGTACCTATAGTAGCCGTGACATTCACACTACTGCCTCCAAACACTCGGGGAGCGGCGCATCCACGGGCCCGCGGGCGCGCTGTCCCTTTGTCCGCTAGACAGTCGCCTTTCTTTCTCCCACGAAGGGGGCGACCATTGCAGCAGACTATCGAGCATACCTGATGCTTCGCTACGTTACTCTGCTTACAATTCATTGATATCGCTGAGAACCGGCGGAATTTGCGGCGTCTAAATTTCCGCGATATCCTTTCTTTACAGACGCGCGTCACGCCTGTTATAGACCTCAGCAGTCTCCTAAGCCTCGGGCTCACCCTACTGCGCTTTTTCCCAACGTGTTGGCGGTTGGCGCGCTTGACTCTGCTCGTATCGCCGCCCGAGTCCGACTTTCTCGGCTTGCGCCTTCGTCGTTTGCCCTCGGCGCGGCTCACAGGGCTCGCGGTCTCGGCACGCGTACTCGTAGGTACGCTGCCTTCTTGTCGCAACCACGTGGATCCGGACGGCAAAACCAAGCTAGGCTCGTGGTCGTCGCTAGATGTATGTGCCTCTGATAAGTCATGACTGCATCCCACGCCATCTGAGCTAGCCGGCTCGCCCTGCGGTCTCTCATCGACAGGCTTCGCCTTGTCGCTACTATCTAAATCAAAAGAGCCACTGTCGGCCACTTTTCTCAAAGCGGCCTCTCTAGACGGCGAAACAACATCGTGTTTGTGCCTGTCACCTAGCGTGTGCGCCAATGGCACCACATCGTCTCCTGGGCTAGTAACCATTTCACTAGGCGGTCTGTCTTCGACAAGTTCGGTCTTGTCGCTACCGCCTTGGCCTTCGCAGTCGGCCTGACTTATAGCTTCAAAATGCCTCAACAGAGCCATCTTTGCCTCATCGTAGTCCCGCCTCTCCTCATCAAGCAGGCGTTCCAGAACACACGAGAGTCTACGAGGAAGCAACAGGATCAACCGCTCGGACCAGAGGTCCCGGTTGACACCTTCTTTCTCGCAAACCTTTTCAAAGTCCGCAAGAAAAGTAACAATGCTATCGCCCGCCTTGAAACTACAAAGATGGTATCGCGCTGTGCGCCATATCCATGTTTGATTCTGTCGACGGCTCTCTCGTCTTGCCCTTTCCTCGGGACTTACGTGCTCTTTCGCTTCAAGCTCGCGCCTCTCACGTCGCTCGCGTTCCTTTGCCTCCAGCTTTCGCTCAACAATCATCTCCCAAGCCTCTTCGGCTTCCTCGGTCGTCACGTCCTCCGCTCGCATCACGTCGAGAATCGCTTTCCTTGCTTTTTCGGAGCCGGCAGAAATGCCCAACTCCTCGCAAATTTGAATGAGGTCCTGAACTTGGAATTCCTCCATCGCGATCTCGTTCCTCGTGTTGCTTGCCCACAAAATTTACCCTTGCCTTAAACTAGAATCGACTATTCAAGGAAGGTAAATTCGTAATGCTAGCCTACCAAAACAACAAAACTCTACTAACATCTGCCTGTGCTAGAGAGGTCTGGCGACAAGAAAAGCAAACATCGGGCACTCACCCAGCCAAAGTGGTTGACGCCGGTCGATCTGGTAGCTGCCATCGAACGGTGTAGCAGGCGTCTTCGGTCCTCGTATCTCGCAGCTTGCCATCCGCTGTTCAGATACTGGTTCGCCAATCCCATAGCTGCCATCCACTGTTGCGACTTCGGGGTGGAGGACGATAGACGGACTCTTTCAGCAGACGAAGAAGAAACGAAAGCTTTATACAATATGTACAAATATGTACAGATATAGCAGGAATAGCAGGTAATAGCTGGTAATAGCTGCCATTAGCTGGGGATAGCTGGTCAAAGCAGTGAGAGCTGGTAAGAGCGCACCAGACCGACGGGGCGGCCGGTGGCGACTCTCTCCTTAACAATGGGCCGGTTCCTCCTTAAATCCCCTTGGCGGCGGCTCCTCGTCGACAGGAGGAAGAGGGGACGGTTGCTGACGTCACTCGCGTCGCATTGTGTCGTCGCGTCCCCCTGGCGACTCGTCGACAGGACCCCGAGGAACGGGTGGCGATGATGGCCGGGGCTGCTTGCACGTCGGCAGGACACAGACGGGGCAGTTGCCGAGGTCCCCCCGCGCCGTATTGTGTCGCCGCCTCCCGTTGGCGACTAGTCGGCAGGACCCAGAGGGACGGGTGGCGATGATGGCAGGTGCTATGGCACAACAATGCGCAGAAGGACGCACGTGTGAAGCATTGCAAGACTCTATGCCTATACGAAAGGTTACATACAAAAAGGCTACGTGTACCTATACTAAAGGTTACTATATAGTAACCTTCAGTATAGGTACACGTAGTCTATTATTTTTAGGTGCACAAAATTGTGAGAAAATGCCCTTTATTAAACGTTACTTAAGTAAAGATTACAATTTTATGTCCAACTTATAGGTTACAAAGTTATGAGAGTATGCCCTTTATTAAAGGTTACTTAAATAAAAGTTACTGTGTAACTTTTCTTTATAGGTGCACAAATTTGTGAGAATATACCCCTTTAGTACCGTGCTAAGAGTATGCGAGTAAAAGTGCGCGGGGGATGCGCGCTTTCACGGAGAGGGAACGCACGGCGAAGAGCAAACGCGACTTCTTCCGTCGCGCGAAAGGCCGTGGGGGTAGGGGAGGGAGCGAGGGGGGGGGGGGCGACGCTGTGCTACGGCACCAAATTCGTAGTTTGCAACAGGGCGCAAGAGGAACTGGCGACTCAATCTCCCATTCGAAAGGAGGAAAGCGGGAAGGCAGCGCGTGAGGGAGGGGGGGCGGCTTTTACTCTGCCAACAACTGCGTACTTGTACTTTGCGCCGGTGCGGGCTATCGCGCGCACCATATCTTGAAAGTGGTCTCCACACGGCTCTCACCTTTGTATGCTCTGTGCTTTCGCCGCTCAGTTTCCGTTGAAGCGATAGACCGCATGAACCTTCACTCGCTGTGGCGGCCGCACTTGCTCACGCCAGCGTTTTGACAGTGGTTGTATGCAGTCATCGAGAGTGATCTATTCATATTTGCTTGTGCGCGCTGACACCACGCTTGTTAATTCAGTTAGTAAGCGTATCTGTCCGATTTTATGCAGCCGATAAAACTACTATCCCTACTCCGTATAGCTCTCTACTAATTTGCTATCGCAATTGATGCTTCGCCTGCCGGGCGGAACTGCGACATTTTTATGTACCCGCGAATATTCCGGCAATGTGGGAAAAACTGAGGAAAGGCCACAAGGCGTGCTGCGCGGCTGTGTGGTGTGACAACTCGGGGAGGAACAGCAGGGCGAAATTTTTCCGTTTCCCAGCGATCGACAGGTAAGCAAACTTTTTCTGCAGTCGTTATGAAGAAACAAGCGCTATCCTTATCAAAACAGCTATAGGGCGAAACGCAAGATCTTCTGCGGTTGCTCTCTAGTAAATATCGGTGTTGGTTTGGCGCGGTGCATTTTTCTGCGGTGTTGTAAGAAACTGAAGCCACTTGTTGACCGTTGCTCATGAGCCAATTAATGCTAGCTGACGTGCAGACGGAAATTTCGCTTCGGTATATGTTAGCGGCTGCTCTTCATTTTTTTCATTAGTAGAAAACTTGCAATTTATATTTGCCGAAGGTATTTTAATGCTTGTTGGACAAACAGGTTACGCTGAAGAGAGTAAGTTCTGTTGTGACACTACCACCTCTGAATGTTCATGAACACGGAAGAAGCCAAAAAAAATCAGTTACGTAGCTGTCACTGTTTGCGTTTGGAATTACAAAAATAAGTTGGTTCTACCTGCGCGACGACCGAGGTGCGCTTCCCTTTTCATCCTGTGCCTAGAAGGACAGAATTTTTTCGTCGCTTCGTCTTTCTGGGGTTTTACGTGCCAAAACCAGTTCTGATTATGAAGCACGCCGTAGTGGAGGACTTCGGATTAATTTTGACCACCTGGGGTTCTTTAACGTGCGCTACAACGCAAGTACACGGGCGTTTTTGCCTTTCGCCTCCATCGAAATGCGGCCGCCGCAGCCGGGATTCGATCCCGCGATCTCGTGCTCCGCAGCACAACGCCTTAGCTAACTGAGCCACCGCGGCGGGCTCGTCGCTTCTTGGTACTCGCAACTTTGGTTTCGCTTTTACGCATTCTTTATCCACGTCCACGGTGGTATTTCGCCCATTTTATAGGTGTGACATATGGTGGAATTGCGCTAAAACAGGAGACCTGGTTGGGCTGACACGGCAGATCTATAATGGCTATACCGCGTCTACTCGGACCACTTCACAGATAGAGCCTACGCCAAAACATCCAAAACAGGACTGTTGTGTTCGGCTGTTCCAACTGTTGGAGTGGGAGAGGGGTTCCTGATCGATGAAGGTATAAGAAAAACAAGTTATTAGTGGTTGCCACTATCTGCGCTTCTGTAGTTCATTATTTTCGAGCACCTTATTGTGTGATGCGTTATCACACGTGCAATATTTAATCCTTCATTCAAAACTTGTCATTACGCAGATTTTTAGGCCACCGCCTTAACATACAACTGATTTTATTCGCTACCTACCCAAACGGGACTTAAATCTGCCCCATTTTCAAGGGCCCTCCCGAGCAGAAGCCACTGCTGCTGCAGCTCAAGACTACCTTTCTTTCTTGCTCCTTTCGGCAAATCCATGAATAATCTTTGTAAGCCAAGAAATCACGATGTGCCAGAAACGAGTAGTAGTAGTAGTAGTAGTAGTAGTAGTAGTAGTAGTAGTAGTAGTAGTAGTAGTAGTAGTAGTAGTAGTAGTAGTAGGAGTAGTAGTGGTAAACTTTATTATATTCAGAAACCGTACGGACCCCAGTCCCCTAGAGGGGGTAGGGGGTGAAAAACGGAGTTTGTCCAGCAGGGTGGTGCCCCTATTCCGAGACCTCACTACCACTATAGTCCGATACAAGTCAAGAGAAATGCGGCTTTTCCCCGTCAAAGGACGCCCTTCCAGCCAATGGTGTCGCTGCGTGAACGTGACGTCGCGACCGACCGCCTTACACATACGAGTAGTGCTGTTGGAGCCAGGTCTCTCTCAGTGCATTTACATATTAAAGATTCACCTTGGGATATGACTGAACGGCACTAAAGTCAGCTTGAGAGAGCAAGATCTCACTGACGGCTGATGGTAGACGCGAACAGCGGAGGCGGCCATTTTGAGAAAAGTCCGTAAGCGCGGAAGAACCCGCTTTTTTATTTTTTATTAATTAATTTATTTATTTATTTATTTTTTTTTTTTTTTTTGCGACCGCGGCGCGACAGAAGCGTGGCGCCGCGACGTCACGTTCACATAGCGACACCATTGGCTGGAAGGGGATGCTTTGACGGGGAAAAGCCGCATTTCTCTTGACTTGTATCGGACTATAGAAGAAAGTTGAAATGCTTTCGCTTTTTTTATTGGGAGGGCTTCGAAAGTATCATGACGGATGACCTCCAGTCAATAGCTGAACTCATAGCATAGTTCTTACATTTGTCCCATGCTTCGAACAGGGCGCACGTAGCTCTGTAAAATAAAAGGCATAATATACGTTCAGTATATTAGAGGAAAGTCTTGAAAACCGTTCGAAAGAGAATCGTTCTGAGCAGGCTGCTATGATGCATTGAATGCAGTCGATTTGGGTTAATTTTAAGATGTTTCTCCATGTCCCGAAGCTATGCGTTCCTTAATACTTTTGTGCACCACTCTGTCCTAGTCCAACCTCAAATGACGATAAACAATCGACTGACACTTTCTTCTGCTGCATTTACTGTTTCCGACAAAAACCTCGGTCTACGGTGTGCTATTTGTTGTTAGTTGTCTTGTAAATATGCCATTTATGCTTATATGATGTTAGAACAAACTACGTGCATTGCAGATTTTAAGAAACATCTTCAATATGTTCGTGTGGAATTTCGTAATGATACCGTGTTAGCAATGTTACAGCTCTTTATGTAACGCGACTGGTCTTACATGTTGTATCCCGAAACAAAACCAAGTGTGATAGAAATATAGTCATTTTCAATATAGTTTGCTAAATATGTATCGACACATTAGCACAAGGTGAGCTATGAAGAAAATTTACTAGCTATAGCAGGTTTTTCGGAATAGCAAGTTTACCAATTGTATGGTATAAAAGGGCAAGCTGCTTTTACTGGTATGCGAAATATGTTGATCTGGTTCTCTTGACAATCTTTTTATTAATCACAAATAAGTTTTGCGATAAAAAAACGCTTCTGTAGAATTGTATTGTGCACAGAAAATAAACATGGCCTCTGTAGCAATTTTCTGTGATGAGAAATTGTAGGAAGCTGTCGTATGCATGTATAAGCGTAGTGCAGAATGCACCCCTTTGTACTGAGTATACGAGATACTCAGCTCTGCATTATTTTGTCGTGTATTGAATGTATTGTTTTCCCATACATCGCTAATAAAAGCAGTGAATAAAACATATTTTTCGTGCTATTCATGTCTCGACGAAACAAAATTGCTGCGCGCCATATTGAACAGACAAAGATAAGCTTTCACAGAAATGTGTTGTGCACGTGTTGTGAGTACAGGAAAATTAGAATCCGAAAGCTGTTCAAAGCATGATGTGAAAGAGCAATACAATCTGAAAAAAATAAATGCAAGCGGTCTTGTTTTCCGTTCGCGCCTTCCAAGACAGTCGTGCGCTCGTCGAGCGCATAGCAGACGGCAAGCGGGATGGCTTTTCCCCCTCTCGCATCAATAAAAGCGTTGTCATGGCTGCAGTATTATTATTAATTTTTTTTTTGGCTTGGAAGTTTGGCCTACCAAGCACCATTGGAGAAATTGGCGCTCCTGACACAATTCCCGCTTACCTGGAGGGTATACCAGCTGACCTAGCCGTGTTACAGCCACCGGGACCGGCTCAATTTACTCGGTGAAAAACCGAGCGCCGAGCAGCCACCAGAAACACCGGGGAAGTACATTCTTCCGCCTCAAGTTTAGCCGCAAGCGACGCTTCTCGTTCTTCGTGCGTCGCCTCAAACTGTTGCTGCTTTGGTTCTCTGCATCGCTGACGCATAGCTCTATTTAAGCCTCTTCCATAGCGGATGTTCTGCGACGCTTGGCCTCACCATTCGCGGAGAGCATCGGTTCCCGCTCGGCGCCATGCCTTGCCGAGTAAACGAATCCGCTCTAACTTGGTGCGACGCTTCTTCTTCGCCTCGACTTCTCCTCGGCTGTGTGAATTTGAGTACGTTTTGGAGCCATGTCTCTGTAACAACTGGCGCTCCCTCTCACAAGGGATTATCTTTATTATGCTCACGGGTCTATCCAACGCGCCTCTGGCGTGTAATCCCCACGCTCCAGACCCACCGCTGAGCCACCGTATACAAAAAACTATATACAAAAAAAGAAGTAAACACTTTTTAACACTGTGACTGCGACAGCTCGGGAGGCGTTATCGATGACCGCGCTAGTACATAGGTTTGGATGCTGGTTCGCCACCAAAGTGGGCAGCTTGCGGTAGTTTGTAACAGTTACTGTGACAAAAATGTGAGCACGATGACTCGTTTTATCTGCATCTAGCACCAGTGTTTACCGTCTAATCGTCCACTGCGGTCCACTAAGGCCAGCGTCGAGCGTGCGCCCAAGGTCGATCCAAATAGGTCGCGAAGCTTCGGGCGAAAACCGGTTCAGAACGAATTGTCACCGAAATCAGCAAGGGTGTTTATGGGAGCAGCGATTGAAGCGCGGCTATGCTTGGAGGGAACAAACATTGGGAAAGAAAAAAAGGCTTTTTTAATTAAAGCGAGACAGTTAGATTCATTCAACGAAAATAAGATTCCTAATCAATTTTATATACGCATGATGAGAAAAGAAGACAACGCTATTTGCTTGATCATTATCAATAAATAGCTTTTTTCAGCGCCCACCGATAGTGGCGGGCGTTGACGCCGCTATCACTTGCAATGCAATGCAGCTCTTGAAGTGTGCATAAAGGCGTGCTCGTAAAGTTCACCTGTTACAATACGCCAGGCACGTAGCCAGAAAATTTTTACAAGAGGGGGGGGTCACTTGCTGAAGGCCTTGACTATTTGAGGAAAGCAGCCATATCGAGGAAAGCACCCCCCCTTCTGGCTACGGGCCTGCAATACGATCCCCTCAAATGTGTGTTGTTTTGCTTGTCGACATATGTCTGAATTTGGTAACGCGGGTAGTTTCATTGTTTGTTAACATGTTCAGTCAAAAGTAGTGAGTTGCGACCGCCAGATAATTCCTTACTTTAGTTGTTTTCGTGCGACAGCGCCAACCGACGTGCTTGGCGTCCGACGAAAGGACGCGCACTCTACGCCCAAAGCGTTCGTCGGCCTCCAAAGAAGCAGGGATGCGATTTCGACACCCGTACGGCTAACCTTTTCCTGCATCGCTTTCCGCGCCGAAAGCTTAAAACGCCCATCAAGTGAAATGGCGAGGCATTTGAATATACAGCTCTAATGGCAGGCCTCCGAAAACAAATTTCGCGCCTTACAGAACAAAATTACGTCACTTCTGTTTTTAACGGATATGACGTCACATTATTTTTTCTTTTGCCGGAAGTGCTCCCTCCTCACACAGGTGGCGCTAAGCCCCATGAACCGCCGATACTGCCGATGCCACCGATGAACCGCTATGTTTCGAACGTATGGATTTCTATGGAAGCTTCGCTACCAGGTTTATTTGCCTTGGTGTGCCGCTCGCCTTAGCAGTGGACCGTTGCCCAAGCTGACCGCACTTGGTCAAGTTGTGGACAGTTTTCTTGCGTCATAAGTGCACATACCCGAAGTGTGGGTACACATCGCCGGAAAGAAGAACACGGCACACGGCACATCTATTTATGAAATATTCTTTCCCTTAAAATATTAAACAAGCTCATTTCCAGTTGTCCACAAGTCGACGAACGTTTCACTCCCGAAAAACAATCAAGATCTAGTCGATTAGCGTCCTCGTGTGCAGGCTGCAGCAAGCGTATGGCAGTGACGGAAGCGCGTGAACTGGCACGGATCTTGCATACACCCCCCCCCCCCCCCCCCCTCAGCAGTTGTAGTGGTGGTTTTGCAACAGCTTCGCCGGACATCCACTTTCGCAGGTTTATAACGACTGGCAAGGGTAGATAAGGGTCAGATCGAGTCCGATAAGGGTGATAACAACCGATAAGGGTTGATAAGGGTCGGATGTAGTCCGATAAGGTTGATAACGGTCGATGAAGCTTGATAAGTGTTTATGCTGGTTTTATAAGTTTGATAAGATCGATAATGACACTGGGCTGCGTGGAGATGAGCAAGTGGCACAATGCTCACCCATACTTAGACAACTCCAGTAGAGTTTCTGCGTGAATTTTTTCCCCTCTCTCACCAGGGGCAAAGTTTGACCGCATAACAGAGCTACTACACAGTGTACTGCGTTGCAATTTCCGTGCAGCGTCACTGATGATGTCGGTGCGTGGAGCCTGCGCATGCATGCTCCTGCTGCTAGTAACCCACTCTCGCACTTAAACGTAGTTCAGGCGCGTCTTTTAATTCGCTCCCATCGGAATCCGGTCTCCGCTGCTGGGAATCGAACTTTCGGCCTCATTTGAGCAGCAGCACGCCATATCAACTGAGGCAGCGAAATTAGTCACGCTTTTGCATTTTTAGACGCCCCTATTCTCTCTCTAATGCTGCAGGTTGCCTTTTAGTTCACGTAACAAGCGACAGCCATTACAAAACCTGACGATTGCACGGCGCAACGCTCTAAGAGACCACTGGGCAGCGATCACACTAGTTGTTGTTCTTGCTGTTGTGGCCTCAAATACAACTATTGTGTTCACTGGCCAGCGGTCTCTTAGAGCGTTGCACCATGCAAGCATCAGAATTTACGATGGCTACTATTGTTGCATAAACTAAGAAGCACAACGCTCTTAAAGACCGTGGGCTATCGAACACAGTAGTTGTTTTGACTTCAAATACAACAACTACTGTTTTCGCTGATACTGTTGCCACTTGTTGCATGAACTAAAACGCTAAACGCTCTAAAAGAACGTGGGAAAGCGAACACAGTAGTGGTTCGTAGTGTGGCTTCAACTGCAACAACCATACTGTGTTCGGTGAAATGGCTGCCACTTCCTGCATGAACTAAGAAGCGCAATTAACGCTCTTAGAGACCGCGAAACAGCTAATGCACTAGTTGTTGTGGCCTAGATTCCAACTACTGTGTTCGTTGAGATGGTTGCCAGTTGTTGTATGAAGTATATATGAAACGCAACGCTCTAAGATGCCGCAGGGCAGCGAACACAGTAGTTGTAGTTAATCTTGTTGTGGCCTCAAATACAACTACGCTGGCCCGCGATCTCTCAGCGTTGTGAGGTGCAACTGACAGCGCCGGAACCAGTAACTAGGCATTTCACAACATTTTTACTGTGTTTGTGGAAAGGACGTTCATTTGCTTCGCTTTCGACGTATTCTTGCTTTCCTCCACGAGCCGTTCATTGTACTATAGGTACTACGGTATAAAAAGTATGAAGCTACAAAGAAAATTTCTCTGTTCCCACATTCATTTCAAAGTCAGAAAGAATATCATACAATTACATCAGCCACTTTAAGCGCCTTGTCTCAATAAAGATTTGCTCGTTGTGAAACAAACCCATGCGCTGAAAAAATAGGCTCCGTTCCGACGTATGGAGCGATTTTTCTGTTAGAATACGCATAACCACGTGCCTGTTCTTATATTGAACACACTTATTCGTCGGAATGCGGAACTAACGGAACCGCTTACAGTGCTACAACGACCAGGAACTGTTTTGTTTTGATGCAAGCGTTTTCTTTTCTTGTGAGCCATGCATTTCGTCGACACAATTTAGCTGCACAAGCGAGTGAGCGACGAGCTCTCTCCTTTGCGCTCAACGAAGCGACGAGGCGGTGACGCAACGGCGACCTCACGTCAGGGGCAGAATGTATCTTCCATCTTTGAGCACGCGGCGGCTGAGCGCAAAAATTCGGCCGCGTCAGTGCTGCCACAGCGGCTCGCACCGAAGGGCGAACGAAATAAAGACATACCGTAACATGCCTCGGGATGCGCGAATGTCGAGCGTATGTCATGGGCGCGGCCAGTAGAAGTCGCGCAGACGTCGACAGGGGCCACGAAGGGATGTGTAACAAGCCCTGACAACCCGACGTCATGGTCGTGACAAGACAAGACCTCTCGGCCCACACGAAGCGCATCGCTCGGGGCACGGCCAATCCATCGTCGACTATTGCGGCCGGTTAATCGGGACTTGGCACATTGCAAGCAAATGCATCCATCTACTTCACGCATTTCACTGACGTTTGGACGCGCATCATCAAGCGCGGTGCCTTCGGTCAACTATCGCCCTTCCTTCGACGCTGCTCTCGCGCCGTTTTCGTTCTCCGCTTCTTTTTGAGTACTGCACGTAACTGAGTCTGCGGGTCTGATGGACGGGAATGGCCTTTGAAATGTGTCTTGTGCGCGTTTTGAACGCGAAGATTTGCCACATTCGTTGAAACTGCGATCAGGTGCAGTGAAACCGACGAGGTCGGTGACGCTCGTCTTACCCGATCTAACAGCGCCGGAACCAGTAACTAGGCATTTCACAGCATTTTTACTGTGTTTGTGGAAAGGACGTTCATTTGCTTCGTTTTCGACGTATTCTTGCTTTCCTCCACGAGCCGTTCATTGTGCTAGTATATCTGAATAGTAAAAGCTGCCCTGGGCAAGTAGCCGTAAGGTCTGTCGTCGCTTTATGTAGTCGTCGAATTGTTAAATCGAAAATTTCGTAAAATCACTTTTCGCTAAATCGTGGTTTGTCTACTATCGGAGGCATCCGCAAGAAAAAAAAACTTTCGCAAAGCCAGAGAACGCTGTCGTGAATCGAGACCTGCCTTACGCAACAAATTATGTGTTTTTAACGTCCCAAAACTGCTCAGTCTGTTATGAAAGACACTGTAGAGCATGGCTTGGGATTCATTTTCACTATATGGGGCTCTTTAACACTAAAAGCACATTAAGTAGCATATTTGAACATGGCCTCCACGTAGTAGGCACCTATAAACCTCCGGTAGCGAATAGAAACCGAAACTTCACGCTGAGCAGTAACATCGCAGCAAGAGACAATCCAAGGAGAGAACCTTTGTAGAATTATTATCGTTCGTATTCTATTAAAGCATAAAACCTTTTGTTTGTAAGAGTAGTAGATACGAGTACTAACTATAACTTTGTTTCTATAGATGCGAAACAATCTGACCACGCGTATTGACACGGTTAGTAATTCTAGTCGAGAGCAACTTAAACAAATGACTGTATATAGAACCTAACGATGACGAAACATTTGGAGATTAAAGGGCCCCTCACCAGGTATGGCGATTTTGAGCTGACAAGCGCACTGCATGCAATGCGCCCTCACGATTGTGTCTGCTAAGTATTACACCGCTACACTCTAAAAACAGTTGCACCCTTTGGGGTGCATTTTTGCCACACAACAATAATCGTCATCTGTCTTGCTTGCGTTTCCTATCTTGAAAACTCTGCACTTGCTACTTTCCTGTCGAGAACGCTGTGTCACGCTGATAACGCTCTTGTCGTTCGTGACCGAGAAGTACCGGGCGCACAGCGTTAAAGAAAGGATGTAACAGCGTTAGAGAAAGGGTGTAAACTTCTTTTAGAGTGTTCTCCTCGCGGGCGCTGCGCTGGCAAACTCTAAAAAAAAGTTTACATCGTTTGGGTCGCATCTTGTCCTCAAACAATAATCGTCATCTGTCTTGTTCGCATTTCTGTTCTTTAACGCTGCGAGCCCAGTACTTGCTAGTCACGAAAGGCTTGCGCGTTATCAGCGTGACACAGCATTCTCGGCAGGAAAGTAGCGAGTGCTTTTTAAGAACGTAAACGCAAGCAAGGCAGATGACGATTATCGTTTGGGGACAAGATACGACCCAAAGGGTGTAAACTTTTTTTTTTTTTTCAGAGTGTAGTCGGAGATTCGACGTTATCGCACAAGTGTGCCTACGTAGAGCGCAGTGCTGTGACGTCGCTCGTAGTGACACGTGACTTCGAGAATTATTCAAGGCAACATCAATTATTTGTTTAATCTGTTGCATCAGTAGACGAGTTAAAATTTAGAGAGATAATAAAAGCACAAACCGAATGCCTTCGTGATTTTGTTTTACTTCACACCGCAACAAGAGAGATGTACTTCCGTTTCGTCTGCTTGTTCCCACGTCGCGCAGTCACGCGCGCTGACAACGAAATTATGTCATTTTCCACTGCGTTCCTGTCCGCGATCATGCTCTGTGATCCGCTTGCGTGTGCCTCATCGTTCGTGCAGCACTCACTAGTCGGGTGTTCTCGTGCACAGCGCGCAAAATCGTGCGCTGCGCGATTCAAGACACTAAACGCAACAGCTCGCGCTCGAGGCCTTCACCGGAAGCGCGCCGCGCAGCAAAAAATGCGAGAAACAAAAAATGTCACAGTTTCGCCCTAAGGGCGAAGCAATGAATGCGATAGCAACACAGCAATGTCATACGAAGTAAGGTGAGCGGCTTTGGTAGCAATATGAATTGTAGTAAACATGAGCTGATTAAGTAAGCAGGTGTGCTGCGGCGTAAGTAGACCGACATGAAGAGAGACTCGATGACCACGAGAAGGCGCGTATGAAACGGTGGTGTTGATGAGAAGCGCTTCCCGTGGGCAGCGCGTGCGAAGGGACACACCTGTAATGCTGCACTGCCCATCCGGGCAGCATTGCATGTGTAGCGTGCGTTGGAAAATGTGGCCCGACCATTACTAATGAATGAACAAGCGTGTTGTGAGCGCGCACAAACAAACATGAACAGATCACACTGAATGACTGCAGACAACGACTGTCAAAACGCTGGCAGCAAGCACATACGCCGCCGCGGGCGAAGATACTTGCAGTCTATCGCCTCAACGGAAACTGAGCGGCGAATGCACGGCGCATAAAGGTCAGAGCCGTGGGGAGATAAGAGACGGTGCGGGCGAGCGAGCGAGCGAGCGACGAGTGCGGTTGTTGGCAGAGCAGAAGTGCGCCCCCCCCCCCCCCCCCCGTGCTCCCTCCGGCGCTGGCTTCCCGCTTCCTTGCTTGCGCGTGGGTGATTGAGTGCGTTCGCTCTCCGTGATAGCGCGCGTCCCCGCACGCTTCCGCTCGGGCATACGGCGCGCGGCGAAGATTTTATCTATAGGGAACCTCACGGCGACGGCGACGACGACGGCGACGGCAGAAATCCGGTTGAAGTGTCCATATAATTGCTATCGCAATAAAAAGAAAGAGGAGGGGCCCATGACGTATGTGTCACGCAATTCTCCAGCTTCGGGGGGGAAAGCTCCAGCTTCGGGGGGAAAGAAGTTACCGGCGGAGCGAGCGGACGCATCTCACCTCGGCTCCGGCTGCGAATGCCAATTTTGACCGGTCAACGACCTCGAATCTTCCTGAGCTGCACGGATTCTCATCCGCGAGGTTCACCTGAACATTTCGACACCTGGTTCACCAAGGTGGGCTTGTTTGTCATCATTTTAGAGGCCTTTTCGCTGCACCGGCGAGCTAAGCCTGGGCGAGGTTAGGCCTAGCCTTCCCGCCTACGGCGCTCGCACGACAGCTGCGAGATGCCGCAGCAGATTGCCATGGAAGGGGACGACGTCACCCCTGAGGAATTGCAAGGCAACGGATGGTTCTCCGTTCTCAAGAGACGGCAAGAATCGCGAGATAAATCACACGCAGCCCGCCAGCCGGGAACGCAACGAGGCGCGAAAGCGAAGCCTAACGCTACTCTACGACACGTCGCAGCTGCGAGCCGGCTGCCGGCAATGCCACGTAGTCACAATCGAGTCATCGTACGTCCGGGCGGCGGCCTCAACGTGCAAGCCTGCAGCCCGCACAGGATTCTCGCCGCATTAACCATGGCAGCTCAGCTAGCGCCGTCGGTAACGGAGGAGGACATTATTTGTCCCAACTCGATGCAGAATATCTTTGTCGTCAGTACGCCCAGCGCTACTAATGCAGCAGCGTACAGTCGAGTAACCGAGATCATCCTTACCGACCAGAAACACCCGGTCACGGCCTACCTCTCGCCTGCCGGTATCACGAGCCGAGGCGTGATTCGCGGCGTCGACACTGACTTCGACGACGCCGCACTCAACCGCATGCTAATCCAACCGCGTAACCCAAGCCTACTGGGAGCGCGCCGCATCAAGAACACTGCAACGGTGATTCTGATCTTCAACGGGCTCAAAGTGCCCAACTACGTCTACTGCGGCCAGGTCATCTACCGCTGCACGTTGTACAAGCGTCAAATCGACACCTGCCGCAACTGCGGCCAAGTGGGCCACCGCCAGGACGTGTGCCCCACTCCTTCAACCAAGGTATGCGAACAATGCGGACACTTACCTACGGATAACCCACACGTGTGCAACCAACCAGTGTGTGCCTTATGCGGCGAAGCACACCGCACGGGCGACCGCGAATGCCGACATCGCTACCAGCTGCCTTACCTGGTGCGCCGCCGTCGTCAGCGCCGTCGCCGACGAAAGCAAGACCAGCAGCAAACACCCACCCCAGGACCCAGCCCGGTTCCTGCCAAGACTACCGAAACCCAAGGACCTCTCCCAGACCAACGAACTCCCACCCGCACTGACAAGCCTACCTGGGCCGACAAGGTGGCAGGCAAAGGTGAGACCCGCGCAGCGCAGCGTCAGGGACACTTGCCACAGCAACCTGACCCAGAACTAGCGCAGCTAAAACGCATGTATGCGGAGCAAGCTAAAGAAATCCAATCGCTTAAAGAAGAGTTAGCAAAACAACAGGCCCCCTCATCGCGCGAGGGTAGCATTAGCAGCGGCCCCGTCTCGATACGCGGCGCTAAGAAACGAGCAGGCCTGACGCCTCAGGCCGAAGAGCAATCCGAATTTGAACGGTTTACAGCTAACATATACGCGATACTAGAAAAGTACCGCGCGGAGACCATGACCGAGTATGGCGCTTTCAACGCTAAACTCGAGAGCATGCAGAAACAACTTAACGAGCTGGCTACATGGCCAGCACAAATGGACGCGAGGACTAAGGTGTTGGAGGAGGACCTGGCACGCGGAAAGCGCGCTGGGCTAATACCTAGGCCTTAAAATGGCGTCGTCACAATCATTCACAATTTGGCAATGGAACACTAGTACCCTCCGCACGCGGAGAGAAACGTTACAACAATTCATTGGCTCTATAACCCAACGACCGGCCGTCATTCTCCTGCAGGAAACGCGTATCGACCGATTCGCTCTTCGTGGATATAGAGTCGAGGCCGTCTGTGGGAACAAAGCTCGAGGCATAGCCACCTGTGTGGCTAAGCCTTACGCTTACACGACACATGCATGCAATACGCCCAGACCTCAAAATAGAGCATCAGATGTTAGAAATCATCCCCAACGCTCACATTAAGCAATCTACATATTTATCCTTAACGTGTACAGTTCACCTTCGCACAGTGCAGAAACATTCACCACACTAGTAACTAAAGCGACGCAGATAGCAGGCAACCATCCCCTCATCATCGCGGGGGACTTCAACGCCCCCCACGTAGACTGGGGATACAATCGCACAACACAGAAAGGACGCCACTTACAAACGCACATCACTCAACACAATCTAGTGTTACTTAACGACCTCTCTACCCCCACCCACATAGGTAACTCAGTGTCACGGGACTCATCCCCTGACCTGACCCTGGTACGCAACGTATCGAATCCCACATGGGTTAACCTGCAAGCTAACCTAGGTAGCGATCACTTTATCTGTAGCACTACATTCAATATAAGCAGCCCCGAACCCAGACACTTTAAAATAGTAGACTGGGACTACTTTAGGCAAATTCGAAAACAAGACACCAACCATTACTCTTCCCTCGCTGAACACTTTACGAGACTACAGCGGGACGTAAAACAAGCTACCAAAAACATCTCTACAACACGCAACATCGACCACATGGACAGCCACCTCGCACATCTCCTGGAGGCTCACAAAAGTCTTCAAGAAAGATGGAGAACACAAAAACACAATCGTAGGCTACGAAAAAGAATTGCATTGCTCAACCGACAAATCGAAGAGTACAGCCAGACACTAGCATGCCAACAGTGGAATGAGGTGTGCAATTCGCTCGACGCACGCATGAGAAAAGGTCTAAAATGGGACCTTCTCAAGCACCTGCTCGGCGACAAGCCCACCAAGTCAGAGCAACGACTAACCCTAGATAGACTGTTACACAAAGCGCGAGGGCAGCAGCTTACAGATACGCAGATTTTAGAAGCTACAGCAGCCCGGTATCTATGCACAGAACCTAGCTCGCATGAAGACTACCCACCTTACGCGGGGGACACTCACGACCCATTTGAGGAGGCTATAACCAGCGCTGAAATACGCGCGGTAATAGCAGAGCTCAACACTAAGTCAGCCCCGGGTCCTGACGGAGTCACCAACAAGCTACTCCGCAACCTGGCTGACAATGACATTGAATCACTAGCCACCCACATGAATGAGGTTTGGAAGCGAGGGAACGTCCCGCCAGAATGGAGGGCCGCGACCGTCATTCTCATTCCCAAACCGAACAAACCCCTGGAGCTTGACTCTCTACGACCCATTTCCCTCACATCTTGTGTGGGTAAGGTCATGGAGCACGTCATTCTCCGCCGAGTCACAAAACATGCAGAGCAAGAGCACCTCTTCCCATTCAATCAAGTCGGGTTCAGGCCGGCTATGGCCACGCAGGACGTACTCCTCATGCTACAGGAGACGTTACTTAGAGTAAGGAGTAAAGACCTCAAAGCAATTCTAGCTCTCGACTTAGAGAAAGCTTTCGATACCGTAAGCCACGCTCATATACTACACGAGATTCAGGAGGCAGGCCTAGGTCGACGCTTCTACGAATACGTCCGCTCTTTCCTAAGAGCCCGAACGGCTACACTTAAAGTTGGAGATCTCAACTCACACACCTACAACCTAGGCCCGCGCGGCACCCCGCAAGGGTCGGTGCTCTCACCGTTTCTTTTCAATTTAGCCCTCAGACAACTTTCGCAAAAGCTGAAAGATATCGAGGGCGTAGAGCACGCGTTCTACGCCGACGATATTACTCTTTGGCGCAACGCAGGCACCGACGCACAAATCGAAGCAAGCCTTCAGGAAGCAATTAATACAGTACAAAACTTTTTAAAGCCCACGGGACTCAGACTCTCGGCAGCTAAGTCCGAGTTGCTGCTTCTGCCACCGCAACACGGCCGGAACAACGGCGAACCAACTATACACCTCTCCACAACGGACGGCTCGGATATCCCGATAGTGTCGTCGGTTCGAATTCTGGGCGTTACCCTGCAGGAGAATGGCAAAAACGACTTAACAGTCGCACATCTCATCAAAAAAGCTGATGCAGTCATTCACCTCGCCCGACGCGTCGCTAATAGACACGCGGGACTCACAGAAGAGAGCTTACTACGCATCTTTCACGCGTTCTTAATGTGCCACGTTCACTACGTTGCCTGCGCTCACCCGTGGAGCAAAGGCGATGAAACTAAAGTGGACAACCTCATCCGCAAATGCACGAAACGAATACTTGGTCTACCCATGACGGCAAGCACGCAGCGCCTGCTAGGCCTTGGGGTACACAATACGTTCAAAGAAATCACAGAAGCACAAAGAATGTCCCAGCTCATACGCCTGTCCTCGACAGCTGCGGGCCGGGACCTCCTCTCACACATAAGTCTTCCTATCCCAACTCAAGTCAATGACCCAACACCATTACCGCAACACCTTCGTGCTAAAATCACAGTACTACCCTTCCCCAGGAATATGCACCCGGTGCATAATCAGACTCGAAGAAGGGCACGCGCTCAAGCCTTACTAAAAGCGGCCACCCTACACGCGACAGATGGGACACGCGACAGATGGGACAGCCCTCAATGCTCTTACCATAAAAACAAAGAAAGCCTGCGAGGCCGAACAAGTGGCTATTGCCCTTGCTCTAGCCCTCCCTCAGCGCGACACAATATTTACCGACTCCAAACCCGCTGCACTGGCATACCGCCGCGGTACACTATGCCAGGCGGCCTTAAGCATTCTAGCTTCCGCTCAAATAAACGAAGACAAGCACATCTACTGGTTCCCGGGGCATGAAGGCCTCAACGTTCAACCAGGGGTTCCCAACGGCAATGAGCTGGCCCATAACCTCGCGCGAGATCTTACGCGCCGCGCGGGGACGCGGGCCGGCTCACCGACCGGGAGCCCCAACACGCACCCGGAGCCACTCCTCTCCTATCACGAGATTTGCTCGCACTATAAGTTATCGAGAAAGGAATTCCCTTCACCTCACCCAACACTAAATAAAGCACAACAATTAACGCTTAGATTGCTGCAAACGCACAGTTACCCCAACCCCTATATATGCAGCAAATACCTCCCAGATATAAGGCCAGAATGTCCTAAATGCCAAAATCCTAAGTGCGACTTAGATCACATGCTGTGGCAGTGTCCCGCGCTAAACGCTTGCTTCGGGTCTCCTGCCACCGAGGACGACTGGATCAACCACCTCAGGAGCCCCGACAGGGCCCTTCAACACCAGGCCGTCCAGAAGGCCCAACAGGTGGCTGGCGAGCTCCGACTCCCAGTCCCCACATGGGTGGAGCCACCGGGCCGGCCCCCGTAAGGGGTGCCCAGGCCCCTTCAGGACCATTAATAAAGTTAATTCTCTCTCTCTCTCTCTCTCCAGCTTCGGCATGGGAGAACGCAGGGAAGAAATTTCGCTTGCGGAGGCTAGACGGATCAAGTGGAGAGAGTGTCTCTCTTTGCTGTGGCGCTCGCCAGCTCGCCTCTTGAACGCATGGTTTCGCGGCACTGAAATATTTCTCTTTCGGCTAGTAATGAAACGATTTGAAAAAATTCTTGCGGTAGAACGCTCCCTAGAGGGCCCGTAACAACTTCCAGCGTATAACCAAAATTTGCTACGTGGCCTGGTGAGGGGCCCTTTAATCTGTCTGAAGCACAAATTCGTTATAATATTTTTTTGTCTCGCAACATACCTTTTTAACGCGAAGAGCAAACTACTCTCAAACTTGGTGTGCAGAACGCCGGTGCATGCGCCGCCGAACTCCTTTTCTCCTCGCTGGATTGTGTGATTGGGAGTTCACGCGCTTGCGTTTGCCTTGTGTCGATAGGATGTGTAGTATTTCAATGCAACTCAAGCTAATTTTCAATAAAGGGAAAATGATACATATTTAATTACTGCTCTCCACCAAGCGGGTTTCTGTTGAACTATTACGTCAAGCTAATTTTTAGCTTACGGTCACGGTTGGGCTACATCGGGTCATTCAATTTCCACGCAGACAGCTGCCGGAAGCTAAAAGAAAAAGAAACTGCGAGACGAAGCGTGTGGGCTTCACGGCCAGCTTCGATGGTTTTGCGACTGCGGTTTATTAGATCAGCGGTACCTTTGGATCGAACAGAAAAGTATTCATGCCTACAAAATGACCCCCACCACGACGCCATACCGGTGGGCTTTTCGCATGTTGTGATGTGTTCTAAAATCAAAATATTTGCCTCGATTTTAGCGCAGGTTTACGGATCCAAGTTCCATGAATGCCCGTGCAAATTGTTGTCTTTGACATGAGCATGTTTCAGCGTCATTCATTCGGACGCCGAGTGAAAGCGTATGCACTGTCGTTCCGAAGCTGCCCCCTACCGTGAAGACACACTTACCCATCCTCAGTCACACAGTCACTTAACGCCTACTTCCGAAACGTACACGTTGCATGCTCTACTTCTGGTCGCCTGGCAAACTTACGCACGCTATTCGTTATCGCGCAGATTTTCAGACAATGGCAAGGCTTTGCATTATAGCCAAATTTCTAAAAATCGTTGAGACAGAGAAAACATTTGTTTCCTATGGCACTTAGTCCACATTACCATTTTGTAGTACAAACAACCGCTGATCCCGATACTGCTAGTGAGCCTGACAAATTCAATTAGCCAAATTTCTAAAAATCGTTAAGACAAGGAAAACATTTGTTTCCTATATGGCACTTAGTCCACATTACCATTTTGTAGTACAAACAACCGCTGATCCCGATACTGCTAGTGAGCCTGACAAATTCAATAAAACAGCTTCTAAACCTAACCATTGCTTTAAGTCATTGTATCAGCACTTGATCATTTATTTTTTCATTAAATATACGCCCGTAGTTGGTGATCCGCTGCTTTCTTCAGCGTGCTACAACAAGACCGCACAAAAGGAAGCCCAACACAGTGCAGTGTCATGTTTGATTATGCGTCCTAGCTTTCAGCGCAGCAAAAGAAGCGATTTGGTCGCAAAGTGTGCTCAGTGTACAATACATAGAAGTGAGCGCATCACGTGACCGACGTCTGCAGCCACTCTGGATATTGCAGAATAGCTTCGACCTCTGAGTTGCCTGCGTGAGCACTGCCTGCGTGGGTACTGAGTCAAACTGTAGTAAAATGAGATATTGAAAGAAGCTCACCTCCGTCTTGACTTCGCGGATATCAGTTAACGTAATTGGCGCGGCGTATCTGCAAGAACTCTATTCAACATACACAGCGTGGATTTGACATTGCATACTTACGTTGTCACCAGTTATAGTCAGGAAAAGCATTGAATGCAAACATATAGTCCGTACTTTATGCCTGTAGAAGGATGAATAATTAACGAGCTAACACTTCAGTTGCAACTTTACGCTATACGAAGGGTTTACTTCTCTCACGCTATTGCTCACAGCTGTCGCTTGGCCGGCTGCGAATACATATAGATCGCTCGAAAATGCTAAAAGTCCCGTGTTTCTAGCGGCGAACATGAACGAGTGTGTCAGCGCGTGTAAACGTCTATATGATGCATTTGGGCCTCGTGCGAAGCCTTCTCTCTTCCTCTCTATACCGTACACTGCGTGTAGGAGTGCAAGCGGTGCTCGAAAGCAGGACGCCCAGAGATGATGAGCGAGCACCGACAGCAGTGCATACTTCGGCCGACGATTCCCTCTTTCTGGGCGCGAGTGTTCCCGGGAATATTGCAGCTTCGCCCGAAAGGCGAAGCATTGACAGCGATACCAAAGTATTACACAACTGCTCAAAGTAATGTTCCAAGTTTTATCCGCCGCATGATTGCAGTAAACATTTGTTTACTAATTAAATTAGCAAGCATGGTGTCACGCGCACAAAGGCAAACATGAACCGATCTCGCTCGTTAACCGTGAACACACGCTGTCGCAACGCTGACATAATGAAGATGGCAAACCGAGGGGAGCGAATGCTTCTCCGAAACTTGAGATCACGCGACCACCAGGCACTATAGGCGCCCGCGAAGACAGCCCACATGCAGCCAAAAGCCACTTCGACTCCGCCCAGCGTTTGCCCCAAGATTTCCTACAAGATAGGCCGCAGCGGCGCATGGCTGGGTTAGAGATCAGCGGCGCTATAACGTAAAGCTATTCCAAACTGTTTCTATTCTATATATGCCATCAGCCCTCCATGAATGGTCCAAAATTTTCGGGTCACCCCACTTCACCAGTCTGTCCCGCGATGTCACAAAACCCGGAAAGCTTACCACGTAAAAGTGACATGTCCGCACTAGATATACTTAACTATGCCAAACAAAACAGATCACCCCCCCTCCCCCCAACAACCGGAGACTGCGCGGTTCCCAAAGGAATAGAAGATGACTGCCCGCCGATAGCTGTGGCACTGGAGACTCGGAGCTGCTGGAAAGAATAGGTTTCTTTGCGTATAATAAACATTTTCGCGTGGCAGCATAACATTTTCGAGCGCTTTCAACACCTATACGACATCTCCCTGCCAACTCTTTCCGTTCCAGAAGCATTTTAGAGCATAGCTCTTAGTCGCCCGTTCCTGTGGCGAGCGTCGGCGTTGTCCCTCGGCGTAACCGAGCGAACGAGCACAGCGAAAGATGAAAGCGAACGCGGAGGGCAGCGTGAGAAGTTAAGCGCAGTGCCGCGCAAGCCTTGCGACGACCGCTACAAGATGACGCCAGAGGAGCGCGCTGTCGTCCGTTCACCGATGGCATGCGGCGAGCGTGTCCAACGATACCGTAAATGGAAACAAAGCGCTGTATGGGTGGAACGGAGCAGTTTGTTTTACCTCCACGCTGAACGCCATGCGCGCCTGTGTGTGCGTGCGTGTGGTGCATGTGTGTGTGCGTGCGTGCGTGCGTGCGTGCGTGTGTGCGTGTGTGTGTGTGTGTGTGTGTGTGTGTGTGTGTGTGTGTGTGTGTGTGTGTGTGTGTGTGTGTGTGTGTGTGTGTGTGTGTGTGTGTGTGTGTGTGTGTGTGTGTGTGCGTGTGTGCGTGCGTGTGGTGTGTGCGTGGGTGCACTTTTTGAAACTGGACACAGACAGACAATGAATTACCATGTTTCTTTATCGATGTTTTCCGAAGAAAAAGAAACGAAGTCGGTGTAAGCGATCTCAACGGCCATCGAGCACGACCTTTGACACAGGACACAGAAGTAATGAGTAGCGAGAGAGAGAGAGAGAGAAAAAAAATTCACCGACGATTCGATACTCCTAATGCGAAATTTGAGCGCAGCTCTTTACGTGTTTTCATTTCGCGATATATTGACTGGCGCGGACAATCTGTCTCGTGTGGCACGTCGCAAACGGAGGGAAGTGTGGCGCGACTGCCTCGCTAATCTGGAGATCGCGAGAGCCAGCGCGTGGGTGACGCGTGGGCGCGATTCACAGCAGCCGCCGCCGACAGACCTCCCAGACGACGTGCGCTACTCTGGCGGCATGCTCCGCACTACGCTTTTCTTCTCACCCTTTCGCCATACACTCCTCCTCCGCTTTCCGCATCATGGTTCCACTGCGCCCTCCTCCTCCGCTTTCCTCCTCGCGTCTTTCACCGCCCGCTGCGCTCAGCGTTCGCTTTCACCTTTCGCTGTGCTCGTTCGCTCGGTTACGCGGACGCCGACGCTCGCCGCAGGAAGGGGCACCTAAGAGCTGCGCTCTAAAACGATATAATCACAATCAGTAGCTACACATCGATATCGGGAACAGCTCACGTATGAACAACTATATGAGAGCGAAATGCTGGTAAACCCTCCAGCCGGCCGAATAAGGCTGTGAATCGTCATTTATTTCAAACAATTGATTGTGCATACATGCCGGGCGTATACTAACAAGCAGGCACGCCGCCAAAATATGGCGCCATTCATTGGCCCCTCTGGTAGATAATCTCGACAACGAGCTCGTGATGTTCGCGAGACTCGACGCGCAGCCGCTTAAGCTCATCCCACGAAAGCAGCGTGATGGACGAGTTGACTATGGAGTAGAAGAAAGCGACGAGCATGCCGCGACTGTAGCCCGCAGCGCCTTCCATCATGTATATCTTGCGAATGCAGTCAAGCACGCTAGCGTAGTAGATGCCGCGGCCGCGCCTGTCCACCGGCTGCAAGTACATGCGCGTCTTGATCATGTCCAGCATGGAGACAGCAGGTGCAGCCGCGATGCTCGAGTAGACCGCCGCAGCCATGGAGGTGATGAAGTGGTGGAACCCGTTGGCATCGAAGTGCGACAGCTTCCGCTTAGCCTGCGCAACAGCGCGCGCACATCGGGGTGCAACCGTTACATCCTGAACTCGGACAGCTGGTAGCTTTAAAGAAACGTACCGCTATATCACAAAGCGCCTATATAAACTTTATAAAAAAATATAAAACTATAAAAGAAGGGAAACTTCTTTATAAAACTAGAAAAGGCGAAACTGTACCTTCCACAGTGCAACGGAAATAAGAGTAGTGGTGGCATCGTGAACTAAAGTATGCGACCGAGAGATGTCGCTGGCAAAATCAAAACTAATATCATCATCATTACGTAGTGATCAATATGGCCGAGCGGCTGGTGGGGATCGTCCTGCTGCTAGCCCGCTGGTTTTGGGCGTTTTAACGCGACAGCGTTAAGGGCCCCGTGTCGCAGAAAATCCGGCGTCGACGTGGATGTCAGCGTCCGTGGCGGAGAAAATCCTCCCGAACCACCCCAACCGCGCAAGCCCTCCGTGTGGTGCAAAGTGTTAGTGAAGAAAAATTGAATTTCTCACAGTGAAATCCGTCAGAAAAATGGTAAAGTACGGCTTAACCACAACCTACAGACATGGTGGCGTCGGACTGTTATTTGAATGTACGAGAAAACATAATTATGTTACGAGGAAACTCAAACACAAACCCCTTTTGCCAGCATTTCTACCATACCAACAGCGGCGCGCTCGAGTATGCTACTTGCGAAAATCTTATCCAGACTGGCGCTCGCATCCTCGGCAGGTCAAATTGGGACTTTGCCTGCCTAATGCGCTTTGGACACGCGCGCGCGTCGGGGCAATAGCAAACAATTAATAAAATAATAAAAAAGGTCCTAGGGCCTTCACATTTTAATATGAAACGACTTATATTGCCCCTGGAAAAACGTCTTCCCGGCAATGCATTTCTGTTTAAAAGTGAAGCCGACTTTAAGGGGATCGGTGTAAGCTTGGCCTTCGTAAGCTGGCTTTCCCAGGTTCTGTGTTGCAGTGAAACCGACTCAAAGAAAAATGTGATGCGAACGGGTCCCGATAACGCTATCGCGTTCCACTCTTAGAGGCGAAGCTTAAGCGTCCTCCAATTTCTGTTACCGCTTTCGGGGCGCTATTCGTGTTTACAGTACTCTAACATGAGTGCAGATATCTTTATTATGTTGCCAGGTGAGCGAGAGGCCTCAACTGGCAATAAAACACTTCAAACAAGTAAGCTTGCATTGTTTATTGTGGTCAATGAAGCAGTACATGCTCACAATTTTCGTACAGGTCAGGTAGACTTAATGTTGTCCGTCACTGAGTTTACAACATACAGAAACACAGATAACCATCTATTTAATGGAATATCCAAGGCTGAAATCCAGCGTAGTTTTCTCATCGTGTTCGGCGTGCCGCTAAAACAGGGAGAACGAAGCTTCAGACCGCGATATTTATGCTGAGCTACCCTCGTACTTAATTGTATTGCGTTCAGTGCTGCTTGACGTGTTTCACACTATACGTATGTTGTCTACGTTCGACGAACAGAGGTGAGCAAGGGAGGCCTCAGCCTAGAGCCAACGTTTCAACAAGCAAACATATTTGTGAGGGCCGAGATGAAGACAAGTTCCCACGCTGAGGCTTCCCTTGCTCGTCGACTGTTGATTCACTGAATATTAAGCTGAGCTTATTCTGCGAGCATATTTGAAAATCTTTTTGGGAGCACACTGTGCTCAGATTTGTCATCTGCTGTTTGAAGAGAAAGAAAAATTGTTTTTAGAGATTTCTCACGTTTTTGAAGTGCGAAATCGGCTGGTTGTGTGAGTTTGCCTTTCCTAGCTATCTCTTACAGTGCAGGGTTAGCCGAGTTATTGATTTCATGCAAACTGTACATGAGCCTTTTGTAGTTAACAAACGTAAATTAATGCGCATGTCCAGATTTAATCCTAATTTTAGCACTTACCATGTTAACAACGTTTCCTTAGGCTTTGTCATGTCTCATAAATAGCTCGGGTACTTACGGTGCAACTTTTCCAAAGCACAGTCTACTTTAAAACTACAGCTTTAGAAGACTATAATGCGCTCGAAACTTGAATCATGCATCTGCAATATGGGATCCCAGTCGCATTGATCTTATTACTTCGCTTGAACTAGTACAAAATAACTCTACTCGTTTCATTCTTTCTAATTTTTACCGTACGGCGAGTATAACCTCAATGAAAACTAACCTAGCACTTATTCCACTAGCTAATCGCTGCAAAGTCGCCCGTCTTTTGGTTTTTCATAAAATTTTCCATCACTCCACACTTCATGACGACTTCATACTGCGGCCTCAGTACATTTCAAACCGCGTCGATCATCGCAGTAAGGTAGGAATTGATTCATGTAACACGAAGTATTTCTTTCAATCTTTAATCTCCCATACATATCAGAAATGGAACCACCAAGTATCGTAGCCATCATTGATAACAAACTTTTTGCAAAACATTAGCTAACATTGTATAATCAGGAGAATTATTACATTACCATACCTCACTGCACTTGTTTGTTTTACTCTACTTCTTTGTAACCACTCCCCTCTTTAATGCCATGTGGCCCTGAGGGTACTTTAAATAAAAAAATGTCACAGTTTCGCCCTAAGGGCGAAGCAATGAATGCGATAGCAACACAGCAATGTCATACGAAGTAAGGTGAGCGGCTTTGGTAGCAATATGAATTGTAGTAAACATGAGCTGATTAAGTAAGCAGGTGTGCTGCGGCGTAAGTAGACCGACATGAAGAGAGACTCGATGACCACGAGAAGGCGCGTATGAAACGGTGGTGTTGATGAGAAGCGCTTCCCGTGGGCAGCGCGTGCGAAGGGACACACCTGTAATGCTGCACTGCCCATCCGGGCAGCATTGCATGTGTAGCGTGCGTTGGAAAATGTGGCCCGACCATTACTAATGAATCAACAAGCGTGTTGTGAGCGCGCACAAACAAACATGAACAGATCACACTGAATGACTGCAGACAACGACTGTCAAAACGCTGGCAGCAAGCACATACGCCGCCGCGGGCGAAGGTACGTGCAGTCTATCGCCTCAACGGAAACAGAGCGGCGAATGCACGGCGCATAAAGGTCAGAGCCGTGGGGAGATAAGAGACGGTGCGGGCGAGCGAGCGAGCGAGCGAGCGAGCGACGAGTGCGGTTGTTGGCAGAGCAGAAGTGCGCCCCCCCCCCCCCCCCCCGCGCTCCCTCCGGCGCTGGCTTCCCGCTTCCTTGCTTGCGCGTGGGAGATTGAATGCGTTCGCTCTCCGTGATAGCGCGCGTCCCCGCACGCTTCCGCTCGGGCATACGGCGCGCGGCGAAGATTTATCTATAGAGAACCTCACGGCGACGGCGACGGCGACGCCGACGGCAGAAATCCGGTTGAAGTGTCCATATAATTGCTATCGCAATAAAATAAAATAATGAAATGAAGAGTGACCACTACAATTTCAGTGAACATGAAGTATCATTTCTTTAAACTTGCATTAAAATTGCATTGATTGCTTTTGATCGTTTTAAAATTCTTAGCATTTTCATGTAACAAATTATCGTTGTGAGGGAGCATGTGATACTTGGTGGTAATGCCCGTCAAGCTGATTTGCAAAGAGCAGATGACAGAGTTTGTGCATTAGCAAGTAGGAGCTTGCTACAGTGTTTCTGTTCTGGTCGTCATGACTATAATGACTGGAAAAGAAACAAGTTCGGACTCAACATGTTACTTATCCGATCGTCATAAAACGCCCTTAAAAGCAAGTAAGCTTGTATGTCAGATTTTAGCATTCCCGCTCGGCACGATACCGAAAACTATAATCTGCTGCTTTCCTGCTAGGGCTCACACCCGTCTATCTGGTAAACTTGCGAACATTTCATGGTGAGGCACGTAGTTCAAGAGGACCTGTTGTCATTATGGTGACCGTTGAGCTTCCTATGGCTTGGGCGTGGGCAGCTTGCATACCAATAATCTCTCTTTAGATAGATAGATAGATAGATAGATAGATAGATAGATAGATAGATAGATAGATAGATAGATAGATAGATAGATAGATAGATAGATAGATAGATAGATAGATAGATAGATAGATAGATAGATAGATAGATAGATAGATAGATAGATAGATAGATAGATAGATAGATAGATAGATAGATAGATAGATAGATAGATAGATACTGCCAAAGTAGCAAATGTTCGCAAAGAAATGCTTCGCATTTAAAATGATCTTGTCAATACGCCATTGGAATGGTCTATTCACTAAGGCAATATAAGAACTGCTAAGATATGCGATTTCTTTTCTGGTTAGGCTAGTTACACGGTGTACTGACACAATTATTGCCTTTTAAAAGAATTCCTTGTGTTTCGAACAACAAACGCGCATAAGGGTACTTTAAAGGAATTATCATATTGGTAGTTTTTAAAATTCAGCGTGCAAACGCAGGTCTTGCAGTGGATGGCCATCGCTCTCTCGGTCTTGATTCGTATGTTGTACGCGTGCTCACTCAGCCTTGTGTTAGAATTCACTTGGAGTTAATTTCCAGAATGACACCAGTTCGGGGATATTATTTCTCAAAAGTGTGGGATGAAATACATGGGCGTTCCAGTTACGTTTGTGCTTCAATGCATAAAAGAGCGTTTTGTTAAAAAAAAAAAAAAAGGAGATGGAACAACAGTACATTTTTACGGCGAGCTTATGGCGCATATCTCCAAACTGGTGTCCATTCTGGAAATTCATTCCAAGTGAATACGCCTGGCAAACTCAGCAGCTACAATTCGTAAATTGCAATATGTGCCGTTAAGTAATTAATTGAGAAGCTAATTAGTGATTTTGTTAAATAGTTGAATATGTGTTTCGATTTATCGTGCAATTATCTACCTCTCCGAATAATCCAGTTGAAGCACTAGAATAATGTTATCTGCAACAGGAGACACTTAAAAAGTCCCGAAAACTTAAAAATGATCACCCCGTATATACGAAGTTTATACAGGGTGTCCCAGCTATCACGCAGCACGATTTTTAAAAAAAAAGAAGAACGACGTTACGCGAAGCGAACCTAGTGCGTATTGTTTCCAGTACAGTGGAGTAGCCGCCAGTAATTTTTTTCGTTACTGAGATCTAATTAGGTGATTGTAATTAATTATCTAACTCGAGAAGTATTGTCCTAATTATCAAAGTGTCAATGAGAAGATCGTAGAGCAACATGAAAAACTCCCGATACAGCTTTCTGTTGCTCAATACGTGCTACATAAAAGTGTTTTTCCGAGTGTGAAAGAAGCCCGCGAATACACGCACAATTGCCGTGCGACTGGTTTAGTTGGGTGATAGGAGTCAATCGAAAGATAGTGATGAGATAGAGTGAGCTAAGAAAATGAAGAGTAAAGAGAGTGAATTAAGAGGGAATGAAGGTTGATCAAGTGGTGATAGGTGGAATCAAGATGATGAAGAGTTAATGAAGGGGTTATGGAGTGGGGGAGTGACTTTCAAAAAATTATATGCTGAGATTTGAGTGTCGAAGTGAGAGCGATTCAGCGAAAAAAAAAGTGCTGAGAGACGGTTCGCGTTTAGTGAATCATAGGAAGGGTGACTTGCAAAAAAAATGATGACTTGCAAAAATGGCTGCAAATTGTGGTTTCAGAGTGATGATGACTGAGCAAAAAAGTGCTCAGTGACGGTCCGAGTTTGGTGAATAAAGGATGACTTGCGAAAATTACTGCATAATATTGTGGTGCGACAAGTGACCGATGTCGCGTGTGAAATCATCCCCGCCGACCTCTCAGCGTAATCGTCAGCTGCAAGTGACATCGTTCACGTGACGAGACTAGAGCCATACCGCACACCTTTCCTTGCGGATGTGTAGCTTAAGCACCGGGACGGTGCTTCTACTGCCGGGGGTGATCATACAGAACAGCCGCCACAGTGTGGCTGCACTGAGGAGAAGGAAGACGACGGGTTCCCGCTTGATATAGCGTTGCCATTTTGGCCTCCGTTAGCTTCCCTGTAAATAAATTGTGAATATAGCATTGGGCATCAGCTACACGTAACAATATGACTCAGCAAAAATAAGCGCTGAATCACGGACCGAGTTTGGTGAAATAAGGATGACTTGCCAAATTGAGTTGGCAAAATATGGGTTCGGAGTGAAGATGGCTCAACAGAAAAATGGTCGTCGTGTCATTGAGTTAGCGGCGCTCGGGCTTTCGCCTTCAAGTCGTCTTAGTTGTAGCATAAGGGACCACTAGTAATTTTGGCGCCCGTCACACTGCGCTGACGCCCAGGGGGTCGAATCGAGCCGGAAGTGAACCGGAAACCGCAGCTGAACAGTTATTTTCAGCTGAACCAAAACGGAAGCGATATTTTTTCCATCATCTTGAAACCGAACCCAAACCGGAATGTTTTGGAGGAACCGTTCCGAGCCGGTTGGACCGCAGGTTCAGCCCATGCTTGGTGGAATTCTACGAGGATAGGCGACCCCTGTTTCGTCAATTCGGCACAGAGCGCGGCGTGCTGCTCGAACCCACCCTCCTATTCTAGTGCAATCTAGTGTGGTCTCGGGAACACCTACGTGGCTCGTCACAGAGATCTCATTGGCTCACTCATCTGTACACGCACGGTCTGCTCAACTGTTCACTGCGCACAGAGTCAGTGCGCACTGTCTACACAGACCATCGCTGACGCTGCGTCGCGGTGGAGGACACTAATTGTGCTCAGGGCATTTGCTGTGTTCAGGCACAGTAACGCACTGGTTGCTCTGTCCGATACGCGCGTTGCACGTTGTGCTGTACCATTTCACTACTCTTGCTTCTGCCACACGATTGGGGTTTCGCGGAAATTTTCCACGGCAAAGCGCACACAGCGACAACTCGATAAAGCAACATGAAGAGGGGACTTTGTGTGGCGGTGCTCGGCTATTAACAAGTCCCATGGTGAATTTATGTTATTGTAGGCGCTCTCTATAGCGCTTAGAGGACGTTAATTCTTGCTTATCATGCGGGGCGTTTGCGCGAACGCCCTAGAGAAAGCCAGTATGGAACATGTACCGTTATCGAACGCCTGAAAAGTTGTATTCGTCCTAGACCTACACTCATCCCGCTAAAGATGTCGCACGATGTCTACCAGTTCTGCTCAGTGTCTGCACTAAATGCTTATCGTTCTGTCAACCTTAAGAACTTTAAATGACCTTTTTGTACAAATCACTTTTTTGTTTGATATTAACGGCCACGGGTGCCCCACGGCCTTTGTGCCAAAATTTAAAAAATATATGCAAGTGTCACGTAGCTCAGAACCAAGTTAACGTTGTTTGTTGTCACTTGGAGCAAGTCAGACAAATTTTTATATTTTGCTAATTACATAATTAATTAGTAATCATTAGTTACTTCACAAATATTATAATCAGAGCAAGATTGTCAATCAAAAATTCTAGGCCATAAAGAAATCTTCCCGATCCATCTTTCTGCTGCTTTATACGTGCTACATAAAGGTTATTTTCGAGCCTGAAACAAACCCGCAAAAGCACGCAAAAAGCGGGGGACAAGGACTAACGCAGCCGCACGGGGCGCCACGAAGATCCTTGAATGCACAAATTCCGACATGCCAACATAGTACGTATAGTATGGCGCTTTGCCGAGGTTGACACCCGCAGCGTCCCGGAAGTCAGACCGTCAGAATAGCATGCCTTTATTGCATGATAAAGCAACTGGGCAGCAGCCTGGCCCTAAAGTCCCTATATAAGAAAGGTACCGCCATCCTTTGATAAACGCCGCTTCTCTCTCTCCCGTATCTCCGATTGGACGATGATAGCGCGCGCTTTTCACTTCTTTATATTTTCTTTTTTTCCGCCTCAGAGCCATGTTGAAAGTCCTCTGCGCAACCGCAGTCACCGGCGGCGGCGGCAGCGCGCGCCCGGCCTGAAAGCTTCAACGTGGACTTTCCAGGTGCGCCACCGTCGACTTGGCTTTCGCAAGCAAAAGGTAAAGAAAAAAATTGTCACAGTTTCGCCCTAAGGGCGAAGCAATGAATGCGATAGCAACACAGCAATGTCATACGAAGTAAGGTGAGCGGCTTTGGTAGCAATATGAATTGTAGTAAACATGAGCTCATTAAGTAAGCAGGTGTGCTGCGGCGTAAGTAGACCGACATGAAGAGAGCCTCGATGACCACGAGAAGGCGCGTGTGAAACGGTGGTGTTGATGAGAAGCGCTGCCCGTGGGCAGCGCGTGCGAAGGGACACACCTGTAGCGCTGCACTGCCGATCCGGGCAGCATTGCATGTGTAGCGTACGTTGGAAAATGTGGCCCGACTATTACTAACGGTGGTGTGAGCGCGCCCAAACAAACATGAATAGATCACACTGAATGACTGCAGACAACGACTGTCAAAACGCTGGCAGCAAGCGCATATACGCCGCAGCGGTCTATCGCTTCAACGGAAACTTAGCGGCGAATGCACAGCGCATAAAGGTCAGAGCCGTGTGGAGATAAAAGACGGTGCGAGCGAGCGACGAGCGCGGTTGTTGGCAGAGTAGAAATGCGCCCCCCCCCCCCCCCCCCGCTCTCTCCGGCTCTCGCTTCCCGCTTCCTTGCTTGCGCGTGGAAGATTGAATGCGTTCGCTCTCCGTGACAGCGTTCGTCCCCGCACGCTTCCGCTCGGGCATACGGCGCGCGGCGAAGATTTTATCTATACGGAACCTCACGGCGACGGCGACGACGACGGCGACGCCAACGGCAGAAATCCGGTGGAAGTGTCCATATAATTGCTATCGCAATAAAAAAGCAAGCGCTTTAGGAGAGGAGGCGGCGGAGGAAAGAGTAGATGGCGGTACTTTTCTTATATAGGGATTTTACCTGGCCCTTGGTCTGGCTGCCATCTGGCGACTGTAACGTCAGGTTGCAAGTGCCCGCAGTACCAGCATCAAGGCAGTGGCAGCTGCTTTTAAACACATCTGTGGGCAAGGGCGATGGCTGATAACACCGGCGCAAGAAAGCCGTATGTGGCGCTATCATAGTACGTCACTGATGTACGTAGGCAAGCTTCATTTTAATGCGATAGTAATTATATGGACACTCCAGGTGAATTTCCGTCACTGAGCACGAGGTCGCGGGATCGAATCCCCGCCACGCCCCGCCACGGCGGCCGCATTTCGATGGGGGCGAAATGCGAAAACACCTGTGTACTTAGATTTAGGTGCACTTTAAAGAACCCCAGGTGGTCCAAATTTCCGGAGTCCCCACTACGGCGTGCCTCATAATCAGGTCGTGGTTTTGGCCCGTAAAACCCCATAATTTAATTTAAATTTTTTTTTAATTTCCGTCGTCGCCGTGATGTTCGGTATACGCGACCGCACGCCGTATGCTGTATGTGAGAGCGAAAGCTTGTGAGGGTAGCCGAGAAGGATGGTGGCTTGATGCGGCGCTGTCTTCTCGCACTCGCACGCGCTCAAGGGAAGGGGGGGGGGGGGGCGAATGGATGCGCGCGCGCTAGGAGGGGGTTTGTGCGCATCTCCTCTTCTACTCCAGCTGCAGCGGTTGAGTGCGGCCGCACGCGCCCTATCTTGGATGTAACGTGCGGTGGCTCCGAAGGCTAGGCGCCCCGAGATAGCTGATGGCTTCGTGTGCGCTGTGTTTGCGCGTGCCTAGTTCGCGTTGAAGCGAGAGGCCACACAAAGGGGAATTCGAACGCCAGCGTTCTGACAGCGAGCGTCCGCGGTCACTGAGTGAGATGTGTTCGTGTTTGCCTGTGCGAGCGTGACAACGTGCTCGTTAACTTGTAGTTAGCGTTAATTTAGTTAGTAAATGAATGTTTACAGCAGTTTATGCAGCTAATAAAACGACTGACTTCGTATACCTGGTTAATAATTTGCTATCGCAATCGATGCTTCGCCTGTCGGGGGAAACTGTGACGTTTTCGTCTTTGTTTTATTCAAGATAATGCACATGTGAAAGAAAACAGTTCGCAGTTCTACACAATACCTAAGCGATTTTCTCTTTCCGAATGCAGCATGCACGCGTTTTCCCGAAAATCGGCGGCACGAAAATTTTTAATGCAACGCTTGCTTCGCCTCTTCGCCGCTGTTTGGCGCGTCGGTCGTCTGTTTCTAGACGGATATATTTGTGGATGTATCATCATCATCAGCAGCCTATATTTTATGTCCACTGCAGGACGAAGGCCTCTCCCTGCGATCTCCAATTACCCCTGTCTTGCGCTAGCGTATTCCAACTTGCGCCTGCAAATTTCCTAACTTCATCACCCCATCTGGTTTTTTGCCGACCTCGACTGCGCTTCTCTTCTCTTGGTATCCATTCTGTAGCCCTAATGGTCCATCGGTTATCCATCCTACGCATTACATGGCTTGCCCAGCTTCATTTCTTCCGCTTAATGTCAACTAGAATATCGGCTATACCCGTTTGTTCTCTGATCCACACCGCTCTCTTCCTGTCTCTGTATATGTATATGCGATGTATATACGATGCTTATTTAATTTTTTCCATAAAACACGAACATGTCGGCTCATAGGCGTCTACACCGACCTCCTAATGGAATAGTGCTTTATATTTAGCGGCCTCAGTGCATACTCAGTGAAGCAAATACATGCCTTCGACAAATGAATAATTTGTTTATCAAAGCGAAACTTGCTACGCTATTTTTCCTGCAGGGTTTGGCGCATCTTCTCTGTCGGCTCCTTGCCGAGTAAGATCGGGTGGTCCTGGAGATGGTGCAATAGTAAACTGGGCTGATCCCAAAGACGGTTTGATGAAAAGTCGGTTGATCCCATGGTCTAATCCATGGTCGCATATAGATCACGTGGGGGCGACAAGAAAAAGAAAGGTGTTTTTTTATTATTATTTTATTGAAGAGCGTCGTGAACAAGATTAGGCCCACATATTCAGACTGCACTACCTACAGGATCGGTGCACATTTTCTGACTGCGCTATTTTGGGGATCGGTCCACGAAAACGGTTATATATTTGGAAAGAAAAGTAGGCTGACAATTTCAATAATTCTATTCGCATTAAAACGGCCCGCCCTAACCGGTATTGGCACAGTGTTTATTGTGCAACAGGGGAATAAATTTCGATTCCCTTCGAACGCAACAGGTTTCCTATTACTATTTTGACTCATATTTGCTCTTAAAAGTTGGTTAAATGGGGCGAGACGTTGAGTTCACTTCGTTGCTTCGAGGTTTTCAAAGCAATAGGCTCTCTAGAATCAGCACTTAAGTAAATCGAAAATTTTGTATTTCATAAAAGTAAGTCTCTTTAAATCAACTGAACTTCCGCAAAGCAACGGCATGCAGTCATGAATTCAGGGCACTAGAGCTGCAGTACGCAACAAAATACTGCTAAATAAAAAACGAGCTCTCTTAACTCATCCCGATTTCCTCTACTCAGCAACTACATCACGCCCGCTAGACCTACATCCACTAGACACCATCATGGGTTGAATACGTCTCCTTTTCAATCCCGCACCGAGGCGTTTAAATAGAGCTTCTTTTTTTTTTACCCATAGAACACTGGAATGCTTTACCTGGTACTCCTTAATTATACCTGGATATAGCTTTATCATCTGGTAAAAACGTTTATATATTTTTAACAATTGATTTTTCATTGTTTATCCGTTTACATCTTTACAATGAAGGGGCAGCAGTATGTTGAAATAAATAAATAAATTAATTAATTAATTAATTGTGAATACAATGAAAATTATAAGAGCGATAGCATCGTTCTATTTGTCTGCAGCGCAGGACCGTCATTCAGGGGCGCGAGAACGTAAAAACACACACCACGGGCGCATGTGTCTCGTGTGCTTGTTCAGTGTTCCCCGTTTCTGTTCAATGAACAGTGTGCATCCCAAACGATGTAGCCCACAGACTCGTGCTAAGAGAGCTCCGTCGTTGTGTTCTACCAGCGTCTTCACCCCAAAGTGTCACGGAATACTATAGTTGAAGTGGATAAGGGGGAAAAGAAAGCTTGGAAGAAAATACAGCAAACCTGCACGTAGGCGCCCATCTGGATGGCGGAGCCGATGGAAAGCCGGAGGACGTTGGCCTGCGCAGAGCGCCATAGTCCCCTCCTCAGGCCGTGCGTGCGGTAGATCGTACGGAATGCCTCCAAGCTCGAGGGGTAGTGGTGCTGATAACCGACGGCGATCTGGGGCGATGCGCGCGTCTGAAGCTGGCACTTGATCAGCTGGAGAGGGCTGCCCAGGAACGCGCCCAGGGCGCCGCACAGTGCGCCCGAAATGGCGCTCAGCCGCACGCTCGGCTCCAGGTTCTCATCCAACGTCATGCCATAGTCTTCGATCACCTGAGCAGTTCGATGGGAGCGAAATGCGAAAACGTCCGTGTACCGTGCATTTGGAGCATGTTAAAGAGCCCCAGGTGGTCCAAATTAATCCGGAGTCCCCCACTACGGTGCGCCTCATAATAATATCGTGGTTTTTTCACGTAAAACCGCAGAATATAATTTTTTGTTCGATCACTAGTTGCATTAGCGGTGCCGCTACGCTGACAGAGGCATTGTCTTATCTTATACGGATTGAAAACCCTCGCTTGCGTTCGATAGCGATGTGATCTGCCCATCAGGGAGGTGGCGGTAGTAAAAGAAATTAGGTACTGCCACTTTTGCTAGCCCGGCAGGCTCGCGCGGCAAGCGTTGGACTTTCGCTGCAGCCGTCTGTGAGTCGCACGCTGTAGGAGCGAAATATATACGGAGCAGCTAACGTTGCGTCGTGCCAAACTTGGCAACGCTCTCCTAGTATTCTGAACATGGACTCCATTGCTACAACTCCATAGGCTAAGTACGAGAGGCACGTTAGAAAGTGTCTTCATAAAAAATTTGAATTATGGGGTTTTACGTGCCACGTCTTCCTAACGGAGAATGCTTGCGGCCCAAAGGCTTCTTGAGAAACCATAGTATGCCGAAACCTCCGGACATACCGCATGAAAAATGGCGTGTAAACAGAGCCTAGACTGACACACTGACTAATCTTTTAGTAGGAGTACCCTTCAAAAACTTCACCCTCGATGACGATACTCCCTAATGCGAAATTTGAGCGCAGCTCTTTTGGGTGTCTTGAATTCCACCGGTTGTGTCGCTCATTGTTCAGAAAGAAAGTGTGAGCACGCGAACGCGTGGCTCGCGCGGAGCGTATCCTCTAGCGGCGGTGGCGCAGGCGAAGTAGCGCATACACAATGGGTCCGAAGCCCACGCCAGCGTTTTGTTTCCATATATAGTATCGGTGGACGCGCTCGCCGCAAGCCTTAGTAATGGCTTCATCGGCGACCGAGTGACGGTGCACGCTACTACGGCGCCATCTCGTAGTAGGTCGCCGCCGTGGATCCAGTACGTCTAGTGTGGCACTCCACTTTCCTCCTCATCCTTACGTCATACTCCCCTCCTCCGCTTTACTCCTCGCGCTCTATTCGCTATCGCCTTCTTTTATCCGCCGCTGCGCTCCGCTCGTTCGTGCTGCCGGTTACGGCGAAGCTGAGGCCGAGGCCGACGTTCAACGTAGGAACGGGCTCAAGAGCTGTGTTTTAAAATAACAGACACCGCTTTGCTTTGGTCATATACCTCAGGTATATCGCCCACCACTTTTTTTCCGGCAGTATATTTATATATGCAGAGTGTCCCAATTATCATGTGCCAAGATTTAAAAATATGCAACAGCGACGTAGCTGGACAGAACCAAGGTAATGTTGCTTGCCGTCGCTTGGAGATACTCAGATTATATTTTGCATTCTTCCAATTACATAATTAGTCTTAATGAATTAATGAACTTCTCAAATATTATAATTAGTTCAACAGTGTTGCAATGAGAAAATGGTAGAGCAACATAAAAAACGTGGGCAGCTTGCACTATAGTGGTGCAAGGCTGGAGTAACCAGCGGAGCTGGTGATCCACCTAGCTTCTTCCAGGTTTTACTAGGCTTGGCTAAGTTTTGTTAGGAAATGCGAAGTGCTGCTAGGCACGGTATTCCGAATCGGTTAGCCGCCGACGCGCAGATTCTCGCTTGGCCGCGCGACGCGCTTCAAGATGAGCGGCTTCATCGGGTGTCCGGATCTTCTTTGGTCGTCCCATGTCAAGGCTGCATGTACTCGCCACAGAGTCAACGAGAGTTATGCCGCCGCCGCGGCGGCTCCGAGTTTTATCTCCCCGGTGATGTCACGGCCAAGCTGCGCCTCCACACTTGTCGGGGCGTGGCTGGTCGAAACCTGCCGAGCCGCCGCCAGAGGCGTCGGCTGCAGTCACGGACTAATCACGGACACCGCGCGCGTTCGGCGCGAACGCGGACGGTGACGACACCAGCTGCTACAACTTCTTTCTCTCTCTCTCTCTCTCTCTCTCTCTCTCGCTCTCATTTTCTATTTCTCTCTCACGAGCATAGCGCGCGTCGCGCGCATGCTCTCCTTCCCTCTCCTTAACGTCCCATGTCAAATACAGTGCACGGCACGGAGAGGAGGCGAAGCACACGCCGCTCCGCGAGGTGGTTGCTAGGCAACGCGCGGTGACGTCATCGTTCAGCGATGTTTTTCGATAGACGAGCACGGTTTTACAGATAGCTTAAACAGCTTCGCTGTTAAAACTCCCGATACAGCTTTCTGTTGCTCAATACGTGCTAAATAAAACTGTTTTCCGAGCGTAAAAGAAGCTCGCGAATACACGCAAAATTGCCACGCGACTTGCCGCTCGAGGCACTTTGCATGTATTCGCGGACTTCTTTAATCGAATTATAATATTTGAGAAGTTGATTAATTAACACTAATTATGTAATTAGGCGGAATGCAAAAAAATCCACGCATCTCCACGAAGTGAATCATGACGAGTGGGCGAAGCACTGGGGATCGTTCTTATAGTAAATCACCCGTGACATTGCCCACTCGCGCATGTAAATGATAGACAACGCCTGTGTAATGAGTGAGAACGCAATGTTTTATTTGTCATAACTCGCATGCCGTGTTGAGTTCTGGATTCCGTTTTCCCTTCATTATCACTGCTTTGCGGTCCGTGAAATCTAGAGACAATGGTTCTTCGATCGGATCTAGCCCCTGGTGGTTGTTGGTTGTTTCCAGTCATACGAAATACATCGTAGAGCGTATCGAGACGTCATATACTGCACAAGCCAGTCACTGTCCGTGATGTCTACGTTGAAGTCTCCGACAAGTACGAAGGGGTTGTTCTTATACTTTGTTTCGTATTCGCGCATGGCTAGATTGATGTACTTTTCTACGTTGCCTCGGGAGAGATTCGGGGCAAAGTACACTGTCATGACGACGGTTCCGTCGGATAGTTTTATTGCAGCGTGTTCGCCGTTGTGAGATTGGCTCGTTATTGGTAGGTCGAGATCCACCGCGGTCTCTGGCAATTTCACGTACATCCCAACACCACCCGCCGAACGCTCTGCTTCTGTGCAGACGACGGGGAAGAATCCATTGATGTGCGGTCTCGCGTTCCACATTTCGGTAAAGCAAAGGACGTCTGCTTTCGTTAGTATGGGATCTCGTTCGACGTCTTTTGCGTGGGCATTGAGGGAGCGCGCCACGGAGAGAAGAGAAGCGGGGGTCGGGATTCTCGGGAGGTGAGCTAGGAGCTAGCGAGAAGGAGACCGCACGCGCCGCGCCGCCCTCCTCCGCCCTCCTGGTTGCTATGGCTACGGCGCGGCCAACGTTGGCCGTGAGCACGGACAACGTGGACGGACGGACAAGCCTAGACGCTAAGGTGCTTCGCCCCTAAAAATTTACTGAGTATCTCCAAGCGACGGCAAACAGCATTACCTTGGTTCTGTCCAGCTACGTGGCATTTGCATATTTTTAAATCTTGGTGTATGATAGTTGGGACACCCTGTATATGGCTATGACGCAATGCAAGTATGCAACATTGTTTGAAGCTCATAACTTATGAATAGCAAAATACAGTATGCTCGACAAAGAGCATATTTCTAAAAAAAAAACAGCAGTACAAAAAAGAAAAGAGAAGACGACGACTTGATCAGAACTTACAAAACAGTAAAAAAATTACGCAGATCCCACGTACTGTGGGAATCAATGCATGTGAATTATTTTGCAGGTAGCTGGCTATTTAGCATCGTTTGGGGTTTCACAGCGTGTTACCAGATGATGCAATGTGTACGTGTAAGATAATTCCTCGTCTGATAATGCATCATCAGCATCATCAGGCCAGCAAGTCTGTGTGTGACGTGAGCGTATGTATGATGACTACGGCAAGGCGACTGCATGACGAAGGTAGTAGACAACGGCGGCGACGACCATGGCATGAAGACTGTTTTATTGTACTCGGGCAGTGAAACATTACGACCTGTTCTGTCACGGCCTGGGCCGATCCCGAAGGCGATATAATGTCACACAGCGCCTCAAACCGCTAAATGCGACGAGGAAACATGGGGCAAACTGGTTTAATAAGACGAAAGCCTTATATGTCTGTCTCATCGTTCAGTCGACCTTCAACGTCCCTGAGCGAAAACCGTGTCGTTGAAGTGAAATCGTAAACACGATGACGACTCCGACCCAGCATCGTCTCTCACCTATGTGCAAACGCTCACACAACAATAGGTTACCCGTTAAAGAGCGAGGGATTCTGGGATGCGCCGTCTGCTCACTGTTTCCGGTTCGAGGAAGCGCAACCGCCGCCACCGCTTCGCCGTTGAAGCCTATTGATGCGCTTGCAGTGCTGCTTTGTCACACACGAAGATTACCCGGTTGCAGGCGCTTAGCAAAACCATAATCGGCTGTTCAGCCGTTGGCTGCTCAAATTCAAGCGTTAAAGGTAAACTCATGTAACTACGGCCTTGCAGCGTCCGTTGCTGAGTCAGCTGTGCACAAGTATCAGAGGCATGGCTACCACCTCCACAACTGAACCATCGGTGAACAAAAAGAAAATGAACGTACAGTGGCACTTATCAGGCGGCGATGAGCTGTGTAAGGGCCGACACGGAATGATTCCCCAAGATATTTATTATTGCGATAGCAATTATATGGACACTTCAACCGGATTTCTGCCGTCGGCGTCGCCGTTGCCGTGAGGTTCCGTATAAAGTCCAAGGGCGATAAAATCATTGCCGCTCGCCGTATTCCCCCGCACGCAATCACAGAGAGCGAACGCACGGCGGAAAGCAAGCGCGACCGTCGCGCGAAAGGCCATGGGGGTATGGGAGGGAGGGAGACGGGTGACGCTTTGCTGTGGCACGAAATGCGTATCTTGCAACCGGACGCAAGGGGAACTGGCCACTCAATCTCCCACGCGAAAGCAAGAAAGCGGGAAGGCAGCGCGGGAGGGAGGGGGGGGCAGCTTCTACTCTGCCAACAACTGCGTTTGTACTTTGCCCGGCTGTGGCGGTCGCCCGCACCGTCTCTTATATCCACACGGCTCTGACCTTTGTATGCGCTGTGCATTCGCCGCTCAGTTTCTGTTGAAGCGATAGACCGCACGAACCTTCGCCCGCTGCGGTGGCTGCGCTTGCTGCCAGCGTTTTGACAGTCGTCTGCGGTCATTCAGTGTGATCTATTCATGCTTGCTTGTGCGCGCTGACACCACGCTTGTTAATTCAGTTAGTAAACGAATGTGTTCAAGTTTATGCTGCCGATAAACCTACTATCCCTACTCCGAACAGCTCTCTACTAATTTGCTATCGCAATTTCAATGGCGGTTGATTCCAATGGTCGACTTTTCAGGCATCAACTTTAATACTGTGTTTCGTAAGATAAGTGAACGCCGACTTTGTCGGCATTGTTTCAACATGTAGGGTATTCACCGCAAAGCAAGTACGACATTGCCTGAGTCCAGCAAGTTGAGATGCGATACCTCTCTTTTCACTCCTTGAAAACCGGTGTAGAGCTAGAAAGAATACAAGCAATGACCACGAAAGCTGACACTTTGACAGATTACATTTTTCTACCTCGTGTTAGACTTTGCAGATCTCATTCACTAGAATTGCAATTTTCGGAATGCACTGTGGCCACGCACTTACACGTCAGGCTATACCCATCATCATCGTTCTCCAAGCTGAGCGTGCTCGACACTGGGGCGCTATCGAATTAAATGCTGTCGCTTCAGCAGCGACAGGAGCATAACTCATTAGTAAATTGGTGCAAGCGTGGACGCGCAGGACTGAACACGTGCTGAACACACACTGCATCAACACTAAAGCAACAACACAGATGATCCGTAGTCCAGGCAGCCAGCGCGTAAAGAAACCAGAGAGGGGAGGCGTCGAGCGAGCGCTGAGCAGGAACGGCCACTGAACCGACCAAAGTCGACAGTCAGCGTCGGTATCGCTCGCGTCGCACGACGCCGCAGCACTCGTAGGGCGCACCGGCTGTGGATGCAAGGGAGCACCAAATGCCTGGATATACGAAAACTACCTGAAGATATATACCCGAAGAAGCGTGAAAGTTACTCGTCTCTTCCCCTCTCTCCACTTTTACTCCTCCTTCCCTGACGACGCTCCGCCGCGTTCCGTCAGGGGTTGCAGAAGTCACTTTTCTCCTCAAGATCACGATGCTTCGTGCTCCGCAGCAAGGCCCCGAGAGGCTTCCCCCTCCTCAATTCCAAGCCTTCTCCATTGGGCTGCGGAGGCGCGAAGAGTGGAGAAACAGGGAACAGGGGTGTAAGAGTGACACCATGCACCAGTGCAAGTCTAGATACAGTGCCTGCTACGGTTACCGGCGCTGTGATGGCTCTGTGCTGACGCTATAGAGAGGCGTACGTTATGGCGAACGTGAACTTGGCAAGGTCGTGTGCGGCAGGTGGGAATGGGAAGGTGGTACTGTCAATTTAAAAAAAATGACGCAGTTTCACCCGAAAGGCGAATCATCGACTGCGAGGGTAAATTATTAGACAGCTATACGAAGTAATGAGAGTAGCTTTATCGGCCGCGTGAGCTTGTAAAGATTCGTTAACGAACTAGATTAACAGGCATGGCGTCACCCCCGCCCAACAAACATCAACACATCTGACTCGATGACTGCGGACACTCGCTGTCGAAGCGCTCGCGTGAGAAAGAGCGGCAGCTAGCAGCGAGTAAATTGCCCTTCGTGTTGCCCTTTGCTTCAGCGCGAACTAAGTGGCGAGAACACAGCGCATACGAAGCCGTCAGCCCTCGGCGTGCATAGACTCTGCACCCACTGCAGATCACTTTCAAGATATATAGGGCCCGCGCGGCCGTACGCGGCCGTCCCATTAGCAGCCGCAGCCAGAGTAAAACTGAAATACTGAAGTATTTATTTCGAAGAATCACGAAGCTCTTGAGCGACAGTGTCACCCCATATGCTTGAACCGTTGCGTGGCAAGCCAGCAACCGTCATTATTTTATTGCGATAGCAATTATATGGACACTCCAATCGTATTTCTGCCGTCGTCGTCGCCGTGAGGTTCCGTGTAAAGTCGAAGGGCGATAAAATCGTCGCTGCGCTCCGCATGTGCGAGTGAAAGCGCGCGAGCGACGCGTGCTTTCACGGAGAGCGAACGCACGGCGGAGAGCAAATGCGACCGTCGCATGAAAGGCCGTGGGAGAATGGGAGTGGGAGGGAGAGAGGGAGGGAGGGCGACATCGTGCTGCCACACCAACGGCGCAAGGGGAGCTGGTGACTCAGTCTCGCACGCGAAAGGAGGAAAGTCAGAAGGCAACGCGAGATGGAGGGGGTGCGTCTTCTTCTCTGCCCGCAACTGCGCACTTGTACTTTAGCGGCTGCGGCCGGTCGCCCGCACCGTATCTTGAAAGCGATCTGCAGACGGCTCATAGCTTTGTATGCGCTGTGCTTTCGCCGCTCAGTTTTCGTTGAAGCGATAGACCCCACGAACCTTCGCTCGCTGCTGCCGCTGCGCTTGCTCATGCCAGCATTTTGACAGCGGTTGTCTGCGGTCGTCGGAGTGGGATCGTCGAGTGCTTGTGCGCGCTGACACCATGCTTGTTAATTCAGTTAGTAAGCGAATGTGTCCAAGTTTATACAGCCGATAAAACTATACTATCCTTACTCTGTATAGCTCTCTAGTAATTTGCTATCGCAATTGATGCTTCGCCTTTCGGGCGAAACCAACTTTTTTTCTCTAACATTGACTCAAGCAATAATAACTATTTCAGTACACGCATGCACATATAGAGGCATTATGAAACATGGTTTTATGGCGCAAATTTATACGGGACACAGTGAGATACATACATAATACTCGTAACCAACTGGCCCACCTTAGTTATTTGAATACAGATAAAGATAATGCGCAGCCATAATATGTCGGCGATACGGCCATTTCCCCATCTTGTTGACAAAAAAGCAAGAACTTCTAACTACGTACCACTTGAAATGAACCCCGAGTTTTGACCAAGAAATGCCGTTATAGAGTGTACTAGAACTAGAAGTTCTAGTACACTCTATATCCGCGTCGTCCGTCGAACCGGAAACTGCTAGCAGACGGCGCGCCCCACAATTCCCTGCGATTTCTCACTTTACGCGTCACCTATTATGGTGGTTTGCGGGTCACCGTCGTCGTCTTCTGCTATGAGTAAGCAAGCAAGCATGGTGCGCGGGTCAAGCAAGCAACGCTCATGCATTAATTTTGATGGTGTGCGAGTCACCGTCGTCATCGTGTTAAATAACATAAATTCATTCAGGCACTCGTACCCACGACCTTCGCAAAGAGTCCGACCCTCGAGCTTAAGTGGAAGTCGAATCCACCACCTTTGGCGTTAAGGCGAAGTTAAATAAGGCACAGTTAATTATGATAGAGTTAATTAAGGCACTCGAACCAACCACATTTGGTGTTAATTAGGGCGAGGTTATTTAAGGCACAGTTAATTAAAGTATCGTCAATAAGGAGACTCGAATCCAGTGACCCTTAATTTTGTCAGAAAAAACCAGTAATAAGAAGTAATAACGCATTCGAATGAGAATGTCAAATAATTTAATGAATGTCTCTAGAGCGCGCAGGCTTTGGCCTTCGCCCTCTTTGGGGTATGCTAAAGTGACTCAACTTTTATGCAATGTGTTCGGGTTTGGCGTTTTCTGACGGGTCCATTTCACCGCAGTTAACAACCAGTTGTTGCGACTCGTGTCCGAGTGGTCATTACGAGTTTACGTAGTTGGTGAGGTACCATGGTGCCGAGTGATCGAGAGGTCCAGGGCGACGTCCAAGAGAAGCAAAAAAGGGTTTATTTACAGCATTTACATTTTGAGAGTTTTCAATGTACGAGCACGAACAAGCACATTCACAGCACTGAAGGTCCGCTTTTTAAGCCCTTCCTTTTTCCCCTTTCTCTCGTAGGGGAATTAACTGTTGGTGTTCTCGTCCAATCACAATCGCCGAAACGTTCGCAAAACCCCGCCCCTGACGGTGCACCGTTCCGCCGGATTACGCCTCCAAGGTTGCGCAACCGCTTGGCGACTTGGGAACCTCAACTTTGATCCGTTCCCACGGAAAGTCTTGCCGTTAGCCCCTTGCAAGAATGCATCCATGCATGCATGCGTGGATGCATATATGTATGTATATCCGCGCTTAAGCTCTTTCACGCCAACTTGCTTCACTGTGTCACCGGGTATGCGCTGCTCTTCAATGAACCTCTATGACGCCAACTTGGGTCACAGAGTATCTGCCGCTTTTCATAATAATGATCCTATAAAACATATCCTCAACAATCACGCACCAATCATAACAGAGATTGTTAATCGTAATAAAGTCGCCGATTATTAATCGTATGAAAGTCACCGAGGATGGACGCACTGCCAATATCTTGGCCCTACACTGCCGCGATTTGCCACGAGAACGGTGCAGTAGTTACCTGAATAACAAGGCTACCAAATACAGCACGACGACAAAAACAAGACCGAATTTTTTTGACAATGCAATAGGAGACGAAAGACAAAAATGTGCAACCGAGCTGTCAGGCATTTTAAAGGAAATCTGGTTTATTGATAGTTGTTCAGCCGAAATAGAAAAAGACGCAGTTTCGCCCGAAAGGCGAAGCATCGATTGCGATAGAAAATTAGCAGAGAGCCATACGAAATAAGGATAGTACTTTTATCGGCCGTATCAACTTGTAAACGTTCGCTTCCTAACTAAATTAACAAGCATGATGTCAGCGCGCACAGCAAACATAAACACATCACACTCGATGACCGCGGACATTCGCTGCCAAAACGCTGGCATGAGGAAACGCGGCTGCAGCAGCGAACGAAGTGACCTTCGTGTTGTCTATCGTTTCAACGCAAAGTGAGCGCCGAGAACACACAGCACACACAAAGCTACGAGCCACCGACGCACCTAGACTCTGCCCTCAACGCAAATCGCTCTCAAGGATACGGCCGCGTGACCGCGCACAGCCGCCACCTGCGCAATTGCAGCCGAAGTAGAATACCAGCCCGCCCTGCCCTCCCCCCGGTTTCTCGCAACGTTGGGTGCCTCGCAGCGTGTTCGATGCCTCGCAGCGTGATCGATGCCTTGCGCGTGACGGCAGACGGCGTGCTTCGTGCCTGCTTTCCGCCCTTTCGCGCGGGCGAGATTGAGCTGCGATCACCGGCTCACCCTCGCGCATACAGCATACGGCGCGCGGCGACGATTTTATCGCCCTTGGTCTAAATACGGAACCTCACGGCGACGCTGATGGCAGAAATCCGCTTGGAGTGTCCATATAATTAATTTTAAAAAACTGGAAAAGTCGGGGCATTTGGCCATGTCAGCTGGGTCGAATCGGGACTCGGGACATTTACTCGAAAATCGAGACTGTGCCACTAAATTTGGGACAGTTGGTAACCCTAGATATACCGCCAAATGATTCGCATAACATTCCCACAGCGCATTCCCACAGTGCTTGGGAACTCCATAACTTTCTTTACGGGCTTCCTGATAGCCAATCCTTATACTGTAATATATATTAGCCAAGGTGCCCAGCCAATGGCAAAGAACATTTACGAACCAAAAGCTTTGTGGAGTTGGTCCCAGCACACGTCTGTGGCGATTCATGACCGAAACAGGGCTCGAATTAGTTAGCTAATTACCTTTAATCAACTAAGTGGATGTCAGGAAATAAAAATAATGGTGGTGTCAACAAGTCTCTAAACAACACGTGCGTGATCTTACTCGAGTAGAATAATCCATCTCTTTTAAAAACTCGGTGCATGATAGGTATAGGACACATACAGGGATGCATCGACAAGCATTTGCTGCGTATAATCTGCTGCTTGCCAGCTCCAATTTTGTTACTCTGGGTCAACATTCCCGAAAAGCGAGGACCCAGCAGGCTCCCATGACAGAGCTCCTCGGGCCATCAAAAATAAGAGAGAAAGAGAGGTTTCGCACGCATACATCTCGCGGCTACAGCGAACTCGAGCGGCTAACGAATCGGACAAGCGTGCCGTGTGCATGACGCACCGGGCGCACGTATCGAGTCCCTATACGGCTGGGCTATCGCGCGCATTCGCTGGCCTACAATCTGCGAAGTTTCAAATGCATATACACATGGCGGAAAGTTTTAATTTTTCCGGGGGGGCTGGGGCCCGACCAGCTGTCCGAAACCTACCCATATATATATATATATATATATATATATATATATACCCTCTGCTAAGAATTTTCTATTTCTAGCTGTCTGGCGAAAAATTGTCGCGGTGGTCGTCGTCGTGATGTTCCGCATTAAATCCAAAAGCCATATAAATGAGCGACCCATATACTGTGGGTGCGGGAAACGCACGTAATAGTGCGCCGAAAAGGATGGCGGCTTGATGGGCATTATCTTCCCACGCGCTCAATGTTGGGGTAGCTGTAGGACACGCAATCAAACGCGGATGGGAAGGAGAGCACACATCTTCTCATCTAGTCCTGCCGTAGCTGTGAGTAACTGTGCGCGGCTGACGCTTATGGGGCCCGCGTGCCATATCTAATTGTTGGTAATCATTGGTGGGTGCAATGATAAAGGGCGACCAGGGATGGCTGCTAACTTCATGTTCGCTGTCTTCCTTGCCGGCTGGCTTTCTGCGCCCCTAGTGTTGCAGAGTTAAGAGACAGAGGTCATCGCAGATCACTCACAGAGGCCGTCAGTATAGTGGACATAAAAATAGGCAGATAATGATGATGAATCTAATTTTCAGAGTTGCGGTGAATCGCGCGGCTGTACGAACCGTTCGCCTCCCGCTGCCGGCGTTCTCCACAATACCTGCGTTGTGAAAGCGAGTGCTCGAGGTCATCCAGTGAGGTATTTACAGGTTTACATGGTCTGTGCTTACTATGTCCACTATGCTTACTCTTTTAATTTTAGGTGAATGTTTACTACAATTTATATCGGCACTATAACTAACGTATAGACTCGTGTAAGGACGACTCTTTTCTGTCGCGATTATGACGAACCTTTCATGGGACCGGGCCATTTGACCTCATTTTTCCAACTGCGAGTATGAAATCCGCCGTAAACCTTCTTGATCACCTCCTCTCGACATCCAGTAGCGACGCGCGAAAGTACGCTGCGCGCGACAATTCCCTGTTGAGCCCGATCAGAATCAGCGCATGGAACGCGATTGCTTCTCGGTTGGATGTCTTTTTTTTTTTTTTAATATTGGCTGTCAAGTTATGGGTGCGGCCCTTACTCGGGTGCGATCCTTACACGGATTTACACGGTAAGCATCTTCCTTCGTGTAATTATCTTCTACTTCGCTATCACTAATACTGCTTTGCCTTCCCGGCCAAACTGCACTCTTTTTTTATTTTCAAGTACTTTGAGTCCAAGTATAAGCGCTTGCTGCCGATGACTTCTAGACTTTCTATTTATTCCTGATTTTGATGTGACTCCGGTACTGGCATCATTTCGGGTACAGAGTGACGTCTATATACAAGGCGTTTCAGCGAAACAGTCACAAATTTGCAAAGGTGGCCTGTGGCCAGCTAGTACATTCTAGGTCATGAGCTCGTCTACACGAATGAGCGGGCATACTTGCACAGGAAAATGAAATTGCATATTAACTACTTAACAAAATTAACCAATTAAGTTTTAGCTAATTACCCTTATGGCCCATGATGCAATTTACAAATTTCTTCCCGACATACGCCATCATGGATGATGGAGGATGGATGGAATGGATGGATGGATGGATGGATGGATGGATGGATGGAATGGATGGATGGATGGATGGATGGATGATGGATGGATGGATGGATGGACGGACGGACGGCGACGGACGGACGGACGGAAGGACGGACGGACGGACGGAGATGG